>NC_142643.1:33350833-33653863 GCF_053813885.1 Theobroma cacao
TTGTATTAAATTTTATACGACATGATACGGTTAAAATGATTATATGATTTATTATATATTACATTATTAACAAGGCTTATACGATTAATACACAATTTATATGATTAACATGATTAAAACATAATTAAATGATTTAATTAAAATACATACAATTATAATATACTTTTATTATACAAATTAATCATCAAAAATAAAAAATATAATAATACTTGTCAGACATTATGAAATTTAACATGACTAAATCCATAATCACAATCCACAATCATAAACCATAAAAAAAATTGAACCACAATTATACAATATCAACCATAGTTAAATTTAAATACACCACCTTATAAATAATACCATAATCATATCAACCATAATCTAAAAAAATTCAATGGTTGATAATTATACATCATAATCATATCAAGCAATATCAACCTTAGTACAAAAAAATTCAAAGGTCGATAACTAAACACCATATAAAATCATATCAACCCATTTCAACCTTTATACAAAAAAATTCAAAAGTTGTTAACTATACATCGTATATGATTATATCAAGCCATATTAAGTTTAATACAAAAAAATTCAAAGGTTGATAACTATACGCCATATATAATCATATCAAGCCATATCAACCTTAATACAAAAAAAAAAAATCAAAAGTTAATAATTATAAACCATATATAATCATATCAAGCCATATCAACCTTAACACAAAAAATTACAAAGGTTGATAACTATACACCATAACTATATCTGAAATACCCCATACTTTGATATGGTGATAAATAAAATTGATCGAATGCATATTGAGGTCAATTAAAATGTTTAGAAGTGATAAAAGACGAAAGGAGTAGTTTAGGATAAAATGTTTCGCAAGTGAGAAAATAATAATAAAATAATAATAATTTTATCAAAGGAGAATTTGTGAGATAAAAGGCGATTTGGAAGTCAAGTGAGGCATAATAAGGTATTTTGGGTACCAAGGAGACAAGATAAAATTTTTAGAATAAAATAATATTTTATTAATAAAATATTATTAAAATATTAATATTTAGCCGGATGTCGAAGTCAATTAAGAAGAAAGATCATATGGTTGATCCAAGTGGGGGAGAAGATGACAAGCTCAACTCTATAAAAATATTTATCATGACATACATGTGATGGATAGCATGTTTACATGCTAAGAGAGTTTTGAAAAATTTATAAAAGTCGGTATTGTACCTAGACGTACAACAAAGTTGATTTAAACCTCGAACTAGATCAAATAGAGAATTTATGATGAAATTAAGAATTTTAAAGTCCCAGAATGGTTTAATATGGTGATTCGAACTTCGAGGATCCATTTGAAGACAAACCGAACTTTTCGCTATCTAGGGGCAAAATGGTCATTTGCCAGCTAAGGACAAAATGGAAATTTTTAGAAAAGATTTTTGGCCCCATTTGACTTATTGGAGTAAGATTTGAGGTTTAGAAGTGAAAAATCTTAATTTCGGTATAATTTGGAGAAAAAGGGTAAAATGGTAATTTTACCACCCAGAATCAAAAATTTAATTTTTGAAAGGATTTTGATCAAATTTAATTATTTGGAGTGTGAAATGAGTATGAGGAGTGCAAATTATGCATTATGGCAAATTTTCAATTTTTGGGGTAAAAATGTAATTTTTGAAAAGTTCAGGGGCAAAAGTGTAATTTTGAAGAATTTGCTCCACCAAAACTTTGGAAAAATCTGGAAATTTCACTTAAGACTAGAATAAGTCAAAGGGAATGCATGGTGGAAAAAGTAGGACAAATGGATGGCTAGAAAAAAAAAATGAATTAATAAAATATTTAAAATATGAATAAAATAATATTATTTCATTAAACAATAAAAAAGGCATAAAAAAATCAGCCCACCCATTCTTCTTCTTCAACATTCGGCCAAGCAAGAAACAAGAGAGAGAAAGGAGAAAATAAAACCCTAGCTAAGAAATTTAAAGGGAAAATAGGTGGAAATTCAAAAATCAAGTGAAAAAAGGTAACATTTCTTAAATTTGTCTTGTGCTTTACCTTTTCCATGCATTTTCCATCATTTTTCATGGTTGAATCATGTGATTTGAGGATGATTTGAATTCTGGTCATATGGGTTTAGAGAGAGAAAGTTGTTAGATAAATTTGATTTTGAGCTATGTTAGTGTTTAGTGTTAGTTTAGCATGTTTATGAGTAAAACAACAAGAAAAATATTTATCTTCTCCATGAATTTCCCTAGGCCGAATCTAGCCAATGGTATGTGAGGATGAGGTTGACTTTATTTTAAGAGAATTGGGTGGAAAAATGATGAATTATGAGGTTGGAAATTAAATGGGAATTTTCGGTGCAATAAATTGAAATTTTTACCCACTAGGGGTAAAAGCGTAATTTATAGTCCGGACTGATAAATTGGACCAAATTCACAGTCATTAAGGTATTGTGGATATAATTGGATAATTGAAATTAAAATGGATGGAATTGGAGTCGAATTGGGGATTTTAGGAATTTACACCGTGTATAGGCGAGTTAAGTCAGACACCGCAATTAAGCGATTGTCTAGACATTTCAAATCCTATCTAGTGCATACGCATGGATAAGAGCCTGAAATAATTTATGATAAATTGACACAATTTATTGAATTTTGTGTCATGGATTATGGATAGGTGGTGAGTCAATTGTTTCGAGTAAGAGACTGCACCCAAGGGCGGAAGATAGGAGTATTTCTACTCCTAATACTGTGAGTAAACTTATTATCATCTTAATTATCTAGAGTAGTTTTATACAATTGTGTGATTTTATGGAAAATGGGTTTAAATGGTAAATTGCTATGTTTTAAGAGAAATTGTGATTTTATAAAATGATTTTATAAATTTTCTAAAAAAATTGAATACTGGTTTTGAAATAAAGTAATTGGAGACTGCCTGCTTGTGTTGCAAATTTATGGTTTTCAATTGAATGGCTTATGACAATAAATAAGCATGAATGGTTAAACTGATTTTGGTGTTATAATTATTTATACTATGTATTCAGCCTTGAGAGGCTAGGTTGCGATAAATTGCCATGTCATGCTAGAATGAATTTTATTGATTGGTGGATTATATATTAATTATTTACTGCAGAGGGGGTTCCGTGGACCAGCCTATTAGAGGGGCACGGTAAACTCCATTATATTATTACCTCGAACGGAGAGGCGCGTAGGGTATCTCCTGGGGTAAAGCTTAGGGTTCACTTCACGCTAAACCACCACGTGAAGGGGAACTCAGCCAACGCCAAGGAACGGCTATATTTTTCTCAAACTAAAAATATATTTTAAGTGTATATGAAATTTTAACAGCCTTGGCGGACTCGGTTGGATGCCCTGCGCAAGGTATCACCGAGTATGAGTTTTGGCACGAGCCAAAGTTTTAAGAAATTCATAAGCCAAGTTGATTACTCGATTTATATGGATTGATTTTATTTGGTTGAAATGAACTGAAAGGTAATGAAATTACAGTATGATGACTCATTTTAATTGTCTCCATTTACTCGGCTTTAGATACTTTTGATGGTATCTGTTTACTCACTGGGATTATAAAATCTCACCCCTTATTCCTATACATTTTTCAGGCTCAGGACAGTTTGTAGATAGTCGAGTAGGACGAGAACTAAGCTCGGAACTGCATTATAGAAAGTAAGAGTTCACAGTCTTACATCTTCTTGGTCAATTGGAGCCCACGTGTCATTGTAGATCAAAACTTATATTTTGGTTATCTGTATTTCTATTCATACAATTTTTACTTTACTTTCATGTGCGAAAAATTATTTACGAATATTTCTATAAAAATTTATTTTATGAGAAAATAGAATATTTTATTTATTATTTTTGAATAGTGCTAGTTGTCAACAATTTGCTTTCAAATGAACGTTTTAGATACTTAATTTGTTTTTAAATCATTAAATATATATTTTCTGCTTACCTACTACATTTTTAGCAAGTTTTAAGATTTGTGACGAAAAATTACGAAATACCCCTGTGAGCTAGAAAATAATATTTTATTGTTCTTATTTAAAAATGACTTATGATTTTTTTGAAATGCGAGATTTAATAATTGTTGCTCACCGGGGAGATGCGGAAGTTGATGCTAAGCCTTGCGGGGTTTCAATCGGCATTCGGGGTGAAGAATGTCTGTCGAGGCCTCGCGGCGGTTGTCACTGGCCCGATGGGGAGTTCCGGGTCGTGACAATATCAACCATAACACCAACAAAATCAAGAACATCTTTCCTCGCCATGGCCACATTCGTACCACCATAACCTATTTATGACATACAAATAATAAATCAATAAAAATTGTGTCAAATAAAAAATTTATATAAACTTTAAGATATAATTTAAACACTAATAACCTTTTAATGAAGATCATTTCAATGATATCTGTGTTCATGATATCCTCAGTAATCTCACTTAACTCCATGTTTGTAGATTCTACAAAATTAAAAAAAAAATGTATTAATCCATGAATATTATTCCTACTTGTAAGTTGAAACCATAAAAGTGATTGTAACTATAAGAATACTAACTAGTTTTAATCCATATGCAATAAAATTAATAGAGTTTGCTAGCACAATAGATCCACTACCACATGCAAAAACCTCAAGTAAAATTGAATTATAATCATAATTATGCTAAAGATGAAGTACACTAAAATAACATTAAACCCAAAAAATAAAAAAATATATGTTTTTGCCAATATTTCTGGAGAGTCAATCTTTGCAACAAACAATAGCCTTTACAAGATTTGGTTTGAGTGAACTCTGATATGGGTCTAGAACTTTACCACCAATATTGAAAGCAGATTCGAAAACCATAGTGGATACAGAAATGCTCAATATATCTCGAGCCATGATAACCGCTGTTGTTGACTTTTTATACATAAGCATACATATTGTTCAACTAATATGGAGGTAAGTCAAGTATTGTATCCTACAGAGATTTGCCCTTAAAATTTTACAAAGTATTAAATTTGTAACAAGATTTATCTTATCCAAGCAACTCGAATTTGAATACTTAATTAATGAAAACTTGCTACTGAAACTAAACTAAGGATATGAATTTGATTTTACTAAAAACTATTACTTTAAAAACCTAGGATCATGGTGTCTGTCAATATTTCATTTGCATTTAATCTCTTACTCTAAACTTAGATTAAAGGGATGACTAGCTAACCTAGAATCCAATTTTATGTACAAGTCCCTGTCGAGATTCTTACACACATACTCTTTATAATTAATTCTATATGTCTATGTAAATTAGTTAAAAAAAGCTCATTAAATTTATGTGATATGGTTGCCTAATGGTATTTAGGTATATGTCTATCTTAAATACAAATCTATCATTTAACTTCTAAGTGAATTGAACAGAAGCTATTCAAATCAATGGTCTAATCTAAACTCTCTCCGTTGAGTTGCATTTGGACAACCTAATCATTTCAATTAGTAATCAAGCAGTGAAAAGCCTTAAATATAGATTTGAATGAACCATACAATATCCGTTAATGCTAAGCAAAGAAATATCATATATATAAACTAAATATTGAAATAAACTATAATCCTAGAAAAAGAATTTAGTTTATCATTATTTCTTTAGCAAACATCACAATTTCAAGAGAATAGATCATTTCTATAGCAAAAGAATAAGAGAGAAATGAAAAACTAGAATGAAGAACAAGCTATAGTTGATTCTCAATCTTCAATCGTTTTCATTTTCTTCTTATTTCCTCCTTTTGTTAAACCTTCTTCTTTTCTCTTTACTATCGTTTTCTTTTCCTTTCTTAAACCTCTCTTCTCAGCTGCTGAAAATCACATATTTATACCCACCAAAAAGCCCTAAAAAATGAAATCCTGAATAGTTGTGTTCTAGTGAAACATGTTAGTGCGCTGCGACCTTCCTCCTTGAGTGTGGCGGTGGTCTACACTTCCTTTATTTTTTTTCTTTAGACTTCCAACCAGGACCGCGACCCCCCTCCAAGGCTGTCACAGTGTTGAGGTTTTGAGAATTAGTATGGGAGTAATGTTGCTCCTTTGGGAGAAATTCTATGTGGCGCATAGAAATTGGATAAGCTTTAGGCTTGCGTGAGTCTTTCAATGACTGGAGATGAAACTTAGTTGACACTCGATTATATAGGGTTAGGGTACTTTATAATCGAGTTCAAGTAGAGTTCGGGCAGTAATTTTACTACTCATATCAGGTTTGAGTACCACCCTTTCAGTACTTGAAACTCGAATCTGATTATGCTTTTTCTTTTAATTTCATGTAATTAAAAATAAATCTATATTGTTAATTAAATTAATTCATGAAATTATGATTATTAATTAACTTGTAATATCTTTTAATACATATATTCTATATATTGTGTTAATTTATAAAGAATATAATTACTATTGTACAACCTGACCCTATAAACACATGTCATGACATACATGCACTGAGTAGCATGTTATTATGCTAGGAAAAGCACCTAAGAATAGACGAAACTCGGTATTGTACCTAATGGTACTCTTGAGTTGATTTAACCTCGAACTAGTTCAAATAGGAATTGTAGGATGAAATTTAATATTTTATAGTCAAGGAATGACTAAAAATGATTGTTCGGAGTTCGAGGGTTCATTTGAGGTAAAATTGGAAATTTGGATGTTTAGGGGCAAAATCGTCATTTTGCCACCTAAGATAATAATTTGATCATGGAGTGAAATTTTTGACCAAGATTAACTATTTGGAGTATAATTTATTGATAGGAAGTGAAAAAGTTTAATTCTGGTGATTTCTGGAGTGTAGGGGCAAAATCGTAATTTTACCACCCGCGGACAAAATTTGAGATTTTGAGAGAATTTAGATCAAATTTGAAAAATTGGAGAATGGTATGAGTATAAGGGATGAAAAATATGTCTATGGGCAATTTTTCTGTTTTTTGGGCAAAAATGTAATTTTTCACTTTTACGGGGGTAAAAGTGTAAATTTTAAAAATTACTCCACCGAGACTTTGGATAAATCTAAGAATTTTATCTAAGCTATGGATATGTAAGACAAGTGTATGGTGAAAATTTGAAAACAAATGGATGAAATTTTAAAAATGAGCCAATGGGAAAGTGACACGTGGTATTTTTTAATGAAATAATATTATTTTAATGAAAAGTCAGCCCATTTAAACCCCTTTTTAAGTGCTGGCCGGCCATAAGGAAGAACAAGAGAGGAAATAGAGAGGAAAGGAAGAAAAAAAGAAAAACCAAAGAGAAACAAGAAAATTCAAAGGGAAATTCGCGATTTTCGACCGTTTACGCGTCTAACGGTAAAATTTTTCGATTTTAGCTTGATTTCTACCTTTCCTATGCCTTTATTTCCATTTAGCATGCTTGAGGAGAGAGATCAAAAAGTGATATCAAGGGCTGGATGAAATTCTAGGGGAGAGAAATTGAAATTTTTAGGTTTTGATTTTTAGTTATATTGATAGTTTTAGTTAGTTAAATGTGTTTAGAAATTAAATTGGGCAAGAAATCATTAAATTTTCACAATACCCACTCTTGGCTGGATGCTCAATGCTGTACAATGATGATGAATTGATTTTATTCTAAGGAAAATGAAGAGAAAATGATGAAAAACGATTAAACGTGATAAAAAACAAAGTAGAAAATTAACCGAGTTAATGTCCCATTTTTGGCCGAATTTTTCAAGGAAGGGAGTGAGCTGATTTTGTTGTTTTTAGAAGGTTATTGGCTGATATTTAATGGTTAGAAATGTTGGAGAGAGAATGGGATGATTTAGAGCTAAAATGGAGCGCATTAGCAATTTATCGGCAAAGTGCCAAAAATAAGTTAATACCGCGTTTAAGCCGTTTTAGGCTATTGCATTTCATACCATGCATTAGTATAGGATTTAAGTTAATTATATAGTGATTTAGCATCAATGTGATGAATTGTGTAAATTTTTGTAATGTGTCTAGGAGGAGAGCCTTCCGGAAAAGGCAAAGAAGTCGTACCCGACGAGTAGTGATCGAGGCGCTTAGAAAGCTTTTAGTTTGTACAAACGGTGAGTAAACTTATTATTATTGTAAATTATCTAGAGTTTATTTTAAATGCCCTTTATGTATTTTATGAAATGAGAACGAGATTAAAACGGGATTTTTGATGTTTTAGGAATAAATGTGATAAATAAAAATATATTATATTGATTATGAAATTGAGTAATTGGAGGCTGCAAATTGACTTGAAAAATATATATTTTCCTAGGAATGGCTTATGAGATATGAGTATATGTAGCTATATTTTGTGAGTGCATTGGGAAATTTATGTAAGTTGTTTTTACTATGCAAGCTGAATAAATAAATAAAAGTCAGTTATACTGTCGAAATTTTATTAAAATTGGTGGGTTAGTCACTGCAGTGACGGGTTTTCGTGGACTGCCTATTATAAGGGCACGGTAAACCCAGTTATATAGTTACTCCGGTTGTAGAGGCAAGGAGGGTAACTCCCGGTGTAGTATTAGAGCTCACTTCACGTCGAACCCCCACGTGAATGTATAACTCGGCCAACGCCAAGGGACGGCTTGTTTTAAAAATAAAAATGTGTTTCACGTGTGAATATTTTAACACCCTTGGCGGATTCGGTTAGATGCCTCGGCCAAGGTATCCCCGAGGATTAGTTTTGGCTTGAGTCTTGTTTTAATAAAAGACATAAGCCTTAACAACTGTTTTGGTAAATTACAAATATTTTATGGTTTAAGAAATAAATTGAAAACATTATGAAATGGGTTGAAATTTGTTGTTTAAACTTGCCTCCATTTTACTCGCCTTTAGATATTTATGATAATGTCTGTTTACTCATTGGGATTTTATAATCTCACTACCCTCCTTTCCACCCATTTCAGGTTCAGTATAGACTGTAGATAGCTGATCTCATCGAGGACTACCATTGGATCTGCATTTTTCAAACCGTAGGTTCACAGTCCTCTTTACTTTTGCTCATTCGGGGACCCTCTTGTTATTGTAAATTAAAATATTTTAACTTACTGTATTTCAGTATGTATAAATTTATTTAGCTTTTACGCTATAAAAATTATTCACGTATAACTCTATAAATATTGTTTTATAAGAAAATAGAATATTTTCCTTAATATTTTTTTATTTTCTTATTATATTCAAATAACCGTAATTTCATTTTAAATGAAGATGTTAGACTTTTAAACTCATTTTGAATATGAATTATGTGTTTTGTACTTGTATATAACGTTTTAGTCAGTTTCGAAATTTTTGAGAAAAAAATGACCAAAATACCCCTGTGTGGCAAAAATTTTATTTTGATTGTTTTTGATCTAAAATAGTATATATTCTCTAAAAACTCGATATTTAACAATGATTGCTCACAGGAAAGGAAAGAAACTGATATATAAGCCTTACGGGGTTCCGGTTGGCATTCCGGATAATGAGTGTCAATCGGGACGTCGCGGCGATTGTCATGGGCCTGAGGGAGGTTCCGGGTCGTGACAACTATTACATATATACTTTTAGTATATATACTTTAAATATAAACATATTTACTTTCTATTTTGTATTAACGTTACAAAAATTTTAACTTATAAAATTATTAATTATAATATATATACCTTTGTTTATACAAACTTATAAAATATATATCTAAAGATAAGTTGTGAGATTAGAAAGTTTTAGAACTTATTTATTTTTTAAATTTCATGTAATTAAGGACAAACCCATATAGTGAATTAAACTTGTAATGTGTTTAAGATGTTGTTTGGATATTTATTTTTAATTATTTAAGTTGATATTTGAGATATTTGTGTCTGATTATTTAAATTTAAATTTTATTATTTGTGTGTTTTTATAAATTTAATTATTATTGAATTATATAGAATATGAATAAAAATATTATTGTATATAGATACGAGCATAGATTCGGGATTAAGTAATTGGGCACCCATGAAGAGTATTTTAATAATTTTTTTACATAATGGGGTTTTTAAATGTATTTGGATAATTATGAGATAGTGGGTATGCATTAGAGTCCTGGTTAGGGTAGTAAATCTAAAAAATATTTGAGTAATTATAGAATTTGGGTACCTTATTTATTAATCGAATTCAAGTACATCAATTAACCGATACCTTATCTGTGACATCCTTAGCCGTGAGTTCAACCAAGCTAGTGCTTCCCCTCATACTAACATACAAAGGAGGTGTAGAGAGAGAGCTAAAGCCTCCTATTGGCTATGCGTAGTGTCAAGACCCGAAACTCCCATCGAGCCCGTAACAACCTCCGCGACGTCTCGATAGGCACTCATTACCCCGAATGCTGATCGAAACCCCGCAAGACTTAGCATCAGCTTCCGCATCTCCCCAGTGAGCGACAGTTATTAAATCTCACATTTCAAAAAAATCATAAGTCATTTCCAACTCAAAACAATAAAATATTATTTTTTAGCTCACAAGGGCATTTTCGTCATTTTTTTAAAAATTTCGAAATCCGTAAACATGTAATATGTAAGTGGGAACACATATTTCATGATTTAAATTAAATTTTGAAGTCTAAAACATTCGTTTAAAGTAAAATTATAACTATTTGAAAATAATAAAAATATTAAATAAAACATTCTATTTTCTTAAAACACAATATTTTCAAAGTCTTCCTAAAATAACTTTTGTAGCGTAAGAGTAAAATAAATTTATTCATATAGTAATAAAGATAATTAAAGTATAAAATTTCATTTACAGTGACACGTGGGCCCCCAATTAACCAAGAAGGTGTAGAGCTATGAACCCTTACTTCCTATGATGCAACTCCGAGATTAATTATCATCTTAATCAACTATCAACAAACTGTCCTGAGCCTGAAAAATGGATAGGAAGAGGGGTGAGATTAAATAATCCCAGTGAGTAAACAATTACCATCAAAAGCATCTAAAATCGAGTAGATGGAGACAATATAAAAACGTTATATCTCAATAATGTTCATAACATAAAATTCGTTTCAATCTATACCAAATAATTTCTTTTCATCAAAATTTTTCGGCTTATGAATTTCTTAAACTTGGCCCCTGCCAGAATCATTCTCGCAGGTACCTTTGTCAAGGTATCCCACTGAGACCGCCAAGGCTGTTCAATGATCCATACCCATAAACATGTTTTCACATTTGACACATAGCCGTTCCTTAGCGTTGGCTGAGTCTCACTCTCACGTGGTGGCCCGAACGTGAGGTGCACTCAAATCATACCTCAGGAGATACTTCATCCAACATCTCCCCTTGGAGGTAAATATATAATTGAGTTACCGTGCTCCTCTTATAGGCAGTCCACGGAAACCCCCACCACTGCAGTGACCGTTTAATATACCACCAGACCCATAAAAATTTCAGTAGCATAATATGACGAATAAAATGTAATCCAGTCTACCGAGACCAATCCAAAACTGTTCATATATTTCATGCCAACCCAAAAATTTAGCCATCATGCTACCATAGTGTCATAAGCCCCAATTTCAATAACATATAAAATCATAAATTTCAACACAGTCTCCATATACTCAATTTTCCCAAAACAATATTAGTTTTCAAAACCAGTATAAATCTCATTTTTATTAAAAAAATATTTTAATTAGAAAACATAATATTTAATAATTTAAGCTCACCATTCAATAAAAGTATCAAACGAGTATAATAACTCTAGATATTTAAGATAATAAGTTGTCCACTCACAGTTCTAGGAGTCGATGTACTCCTAATCCCAGTCTTCAAGCACAATTTCTGTACTTTTACCAATGTAATTTGCTCACCACCTATCCACAATATACAATACATAATTCACCACATCAATGCTTAACCATTATAAAATCAATTCAGGTTCGGTATATATGCATGATATGACATGCAACTCATCCGACTACCGCTTAAATGCAGTGCTGACCTAATTCAGCCTATTACCCGATTAAATCGTTATACGCATCCGTTTAAACTCTAAATTAATTTTTTTCAGTTTCTATACCTCAATTGCACCCAAATTGACTTAATGTCCCTCAGTGTGGTGCAAATTATTAGTCTCGATAGCAAATTACAAAAATACCCCTAATGGGTAAAAATTCGTATTTTTGCTCCGAAAATTCCCATTATTTTTCTAGACTCATAATTCATCATTATTCATCATAATTCCTCAAATAAACATCAAGATCATCAGCCAATATTCCCCTAGAAAATTCGACCAATAATGGTAATAGAGGAAAATAAATTCTTTTCTTCTTGTTTGGTTCCTAAATATGCTAAACTAACTTAAAACACTAACATAACTTAAAATCAAATTAATCTAACAAGTTTCTCTCTCCTAACCCATTTTTTCAGAATTAAATTCATCCTCAAATCACATGATTCAACCATGGAAAATGATAGAAAATACATGAAAATGATAAATCTTCAGCTAAGTTTGAAAAATCATACATTTTTCACTTAATTTTCTTGAAAATTCACACTTTTTCTTTGATTTTCTCTCTCTAGGGTTTTGTTTTTATTTTCTCTCTCTTCTTGCTGGTTTGGCCGGCCATAGGGTGAAAAATGAGCTGATTTTTGTGCCTTTTAAAAAGGAAAATAATAAATTAATAAAGGCATGACATGTGGCATCATGTCATTGGTCCGTTTTTAAAACTTTAAAATTTTAATCCTTTTTATCTCCACCACACAATTAGTCAATGGTCAAAATAAGGATGAAGGAAGACCATGTGCTGAAAAAATATCTTGGTGGTGGAAAATTACAATTTTGCCCCTGGGGTGGCAAAATTACCATTTTACCCCTAGGGTGGTAAAATTACCATTTTACCATTTTACTCCAAATTATACCGAAATTAAAATTTTTCACTTCTTAACCTCAAATCTTACTCCAATAAGTCAAATTATACTCCAATAAGTCAAATGGACCAAAAAAAATCTTTTCTAAAAATTTTCATTTTGTCCTCAGGTGGCAAATGACCATTTTGCCCCTAGATAGTAAAAATTTCGGTTTGACTCCAAATTGATCCTCGAACTCCGAATCACCATATTAAACCATTATGGGACTTTAAAATTCTTAATTTCATCATAAATTTTTCATTTGATCTAGTTCGAGGCTTAAATCAACTTTATTGTACCTTTAGGTACAATACCGATTTTTGTAAATTTTTCGAGACTCTCTTAGCATGCAAACATGCTATCCATCACATGTATGTCATGATAAATATTTTTATAGAGTCGAGCTTGTCATCTTCTCCCCCACTTGGATCAACCATATGATCCTTCTTCTTGATTGACTTTGACATCCGGCTAAATATTAATATTTTAATATTATTTTATTAAAAAATATTATTTTATTTTAAAAATTTTATCTTGTCTCCCTGGTACCCAAAATACCTTATTATGCCTCACTTGACTTCCAAATCGCCTTTTATCTCACAAATTCTTCTCTGATAAAATTATTATTATTTTATTATTATTTTCTCACTTGCGAAATATTTTATCTTAAACTACTCCTTTCATCTTTTATCACTTTTAAACATTTTAATTGACCTCAATTTACATTCGATCAATTTTATTTATCACCATATCAAAGTATGGGGTATTTCATGGAGAACATTGTGGTTGGTTTTGCCAACATCACCGCACTGCCTTACATTTTGGTCTATTTAGTGCATTTAGAGATGGAGCTAGTCAATTTTTATTGGGAGAGCCAAAGATGAAGAGGAATAGTGTATAAAATATAAATAATTAAATACGATATATACAAGATTAATAATTTTCTCTTATATAATCAATATTGTTGAAAGATTAAATACTAAAGATAATTTATTTTTAACTGAATATAAAACATAAAACACATAAAAAATATCTTATATGATCAGGATTAATAAAAAAAATGATATCTTGGTGAAATTTTAAGCGACAATCAATAATGCAACATTAATTTAAGGCAACAATTAATAATGTAACGTTATAATACATATTTGAGAATTGCATAATAATTTTTTAATTTAAAATCATTGAGAATAGATAATAAAAAATAAAAATAAAAATATGACAAATAGAAGATAGAACTACTTAATAAAAAAGAAAAAAAAGAATATAGTAGATGATTCGTACAAATTTGAAGAAGAAAATTGATTGAAATTTAAAATATATAATCAAATAGAATAGAATTAAAAAAAATATAAATACTAATAATATAAATAAAAAAAATAAATTTTTTTTACCTTTTTGTAATTTTATATTGAAAGGATAAAAGAGAAAAGAAAAAAAAAAGAAAGAGATGAAAAGGGATGCGAAGGAACTTAAAAGAAAAAAAAAAGTTGAGAATTAAGGTAAAGTTAAATTAATTTATAAAATTATTTATTATTTATTATTTGTATTAATAATTTAATAAAAAATTATTTTAAAAACTTATTGATATAGACCTTGCAAAGGGACGCTCCGTCCCTTTAGTGCATTCCAATTGGACAGGGAGTAGGGACCCTTTCTGCCTCTTGTAACAGCTTTAGAGAAGGCATCCCCTTATTAAATGTATAAACTGTAGATTTATTTATAATAAAAATCGTACCTGTCAGACGTCTTGTTGTCGAAGTTGATGCTTTGATATCCACAATGTGAAGGTCATTTATGTCATTTGACACAATTGAATATCGCAAATTTTTATTCACTGCTAATTGCTTTTAGCTGCCATTGTATTTCTAAAGCTCAACGCATTATTAATCTTAACACTCTCACCGTTGCCGGTTATTTATGGCTCGGTCCTTATCTAATTTCACCATTTTCTCCCTCCCTTGTCTCTCTATCCTCTTCCAAGCCATCATCTCCACCGTCGGATCATCCCATCAGACGGTCACACTACGAACGACGCCGGAGAACCATTTCCGGACGCGGGTGGGTGCACCGTTTAAATTGGCACTATTTGCCGACTTGCACTTCGGGGAGAACGCGTGGACGGAGTGGGGCCCGCAACAGGATGTGAATTCTATCAAGGTTATGTCCAGTGTGCTGGACAGTGAAACTCCAGGTGATGTTATCAATGTCCTCAACAACCTTAACCTTAGTAGATAGCTCATAATCTATGCTTTTTTTTAATACTTTTATTAAAGGTTAAATTATAGAAATGAATATACTGAGTTTATTGCTATTATTTTTTTTCCTACTTAACAAGTTTTATAGTTTTTATTTTGTTAATAAATATCGATTTAATGAAACAAGAGATATTTTAGTCATTTTATTGTAGCGGTGTTAAGAAAGTTCAAACCAAAAAAATATAAAGTAATTAATTGTAAGATTTTAAATCTGAAGGAGCAAATTTATTTTCCCTCAAATTATACAATACCTTTTTGGTTTTTACCTTTTATTAAATGCAATTTAAGGATATTGATTACCGTATTAGATTTTTGCAGATAAATTTGGTTTTGTGATTTTTTTTTATGGAAAACTTGATGTGTTAATTTGAATTTTTTAATAAAAAATATTAATATTTTTAGACTTTTAAGAAATATTAATTATTATTCAATTAAATTAAAATAATAATATTTTTTGAACAAATTAATCGACCTTAGCGCTACAGGATATCACCAAACTACCACATCATCTAATTTAAAGTCAAAATCTTGAATTATTTTTAAATTAAGTTTTAATAAAAATACAGAAATTAAATTTATTGAAATTAAAATAGAATGACTTTATAAAAAAAAAAGAAAGAGAAATAGAATGACAAAACCTGAAGAATTAAGATACTAGATAAATCAAATAAAAATAAAAGCTTTCAACCTATTATTTACACATTATTTAAATAACCGTTAAATCTAACAATAAGTAGCGGTTTGTGACACGTGTGTATCACGTGAAATACAAGAAAGTTGATGCGTATAATTTTTTTAAAAATTATATTATAAGAATGAAATATTTTATTTTAAGCTACATATATCACAAAATATAACCAAAACATTTAGTTCTTCAAAAAGTGTTTTGTCTTTTTTCTCGCTTTCTTCTCCCTCTCTCTACCCTACAGGACAGGGACCAGTCGGCGATGGCGGACGATCAGGTCGGGCACGAGCGACATAACAACGATGCGTGGAGCTAGATCTGCCCCTGTTGTCGTCGTTTTTGTCAAGGGGAAGAGATCAGGCTTCACAAAAAACCCATCTATTTGCCATCGCCAACTGGCTCGTGGCTGACGGGCGATGCGAGGAGAGAAGAAAGAGCAAGAAAACAAAATAAAAATTAAAAAAATTTTGAGAAAATAAAAAAAATCTACATAATTCAAAAAGATTGAGATGTCACAAGTTATTCAAGTGGGTCTCTGCCAGAAGTGTTGGAACTTAGAACCAAGATGTTGCTTGCCAGGAGAGGAAAATGTCCCAAGGCAATGGTGCAGGCTGGGCCTGGCCTGGCTTGTTTAATCATTATGGAGCTTGAGACTTTCAGACACCAATCGTATAATTTCCTCAAATAATAGAGCATAGGTACTTCGGTTAGTTACCTAAAGAGCAGAACACTTGAAGACCTCACTCAGAGCAGGTCCACAGCTCATCTTTGTCTGTCTTTCTCCAACAAAAGGACCAGAAGGTGTCCTTTTTAATGCTATGATAAGGTTCCATGATATTTTACATGTTGGTCTGATGGATGTTATATTTAACCATGACAGCCAAGTTCCTTTTTCTTTTGGCAGAGAGACCAGCTATATCTTAACGAGAAATCTGAAATTGTTGGACTTAGTACATCAATTGGAGAGGTTGGATTCAGACATGGATTAAATGTTTTTTCAAGTTGCATGTGTTTACAACCTTTTGTCGTTGTCTCTGTTAATTCAGACAGTATAGGAGAGCTCATGTTTTAAAGCTGCCTTATATGAAATCTTCCCAACATTTATGTCCCAAGAAACGCTTTCATGGTCAATTTCAACCTAACATGAAGTGAATTAGAAATAGACATGCATCTGCCTAATCTTTTTAACTTAAAAGACTAAAGCGAAAGCCATGGAGGAATAGTGTATGTAACTGAGCCAATGAGATTGGGATATGATCTAAATGAGTTGACAGTGTACTCTTTGATTGAATTTTAGAATTGGTGGCAGCAAATTTATTTTGTAATAAAACAGAAATGCTGCCGCTAAGGTTATTGGGGTGCATAATGTGCCTTCACCAAACTCATGTAATGGATTGACAGGCATGTAAGGGTGTTAAGGGATATTCGTTTTTGACCCCAGACAATACTTATCACCAGAATTTGAAGAGCTTGGTGCAATTAAATCTACTACAAGAAACAAGAAGGCAATTCTCATCAACAGCTTTCTGTTTTCTAGTTTCCAAAGCTAATGGCAAAAAATCTATGCTTGTCAATTCATATCTGATCACATGTCTGCTATACTACCTGGTCTAGTAGCCTTTAATCAAGCCTGGAAAAAATTTCGAAACATTTTGTTCTTAAATGAAACCAATACTTATTCTTTTTAAGTGTGCTTTGCTTTATTTATGTATTTATTCATCCTTGAGAATCAAATGCCATAGCAGATTTTGTAGTCTATCTTGGAGATGTTATTACGGCGAACAATATCCCAATTGCAAATGCAAGCTTATACTGGGATCAAGCACTTTCTCCAACAAGATCCAGGGGCATCCCATGGGCTAGTGTTTTTGGAAACCATGATGATGCACCGTTTGAATGGCCAATGGAGTGGTTTTCAGCCTCTGCAATTCCTCAGCTTGTTTGCCCTATGGTCAATTCATCATGTTCAGGTAAGCAGTATGATCAAAATATGGATGATAATAAGTGATGATAAATCTTCTGTGCTTTCAGTAAACAAAGTCTATGTGTTATCCTGGACTATGATTATATTCTCTCATTGTTAAGATATTTGCTTCTTTTAACTGTATACACTTCTTCATGCTCTGAGGTGCTTGAATGTTAGTTAACAACCCAAATACCAATTTTTCATGTTAAATAAATAATAAAATATTAGAGCAAATTACATTATAGAAATACTTAATTGAAACATCAAGAGCAAAGGGTTTCGCTTTGGATCTTAAATACTGGTTATTGCCAAGATCTTTAACTAGAGTGGTTGTCTGTTTGATGATAAAATTTGAACCTAGTGTTTACTTCAGTTTAATCATTTGCATCATTGTGGTCAAAATTCTTTTAAAAAACACATTATCTAATGCTAATGTGATTCTTTTACTAGCCTGATCTAGCACAAGTGGCAAATCTGCAAATTCACATTGCTGTTAAAATATGCCTTTTTTTTTCTGCTTTTACATATAACTGTCAGCTTTTATTAACAGAGGTCAAAGTTACTTGTCAGGTGAACAAGAGTGTAGTTTTAGGGGCACTTCACGATTGGAGTTGATGAAAAATGAGATGGATAATAATTTGCTATCATTTTCTAGAAGCGGGCCTAAAGATCTTTGGCCAGGTATATCCAACTATGTACTCCAGGTCTCATCACAAGAGAAACCAGAAACACCTATAGTGTATCTCTACTTTCTAGATTCTGGTGGAGGTACCTATCCAGAAGTTATATCAAGTGCCCAAGCAGAATGGTTTAAGCGTAAATCTGAAGAGATCAATGCTGAGTCAAGGTAGAAAAATGGATGCATGGTTTCTCTTTGAACAAATTTCTTTGTGCCTTATTATATAGGTTTCTTGAAACAAATGTGAAACATTAACTTATTTTTTATTTATATATTAGGTTAGATAACAAGGAGGGAAAATGAAGGATAACGGATGAATAATTCGAAAATTTTGGTGTCATGATGTTTGGCTTTGCCAATTTGATAAAATTCTGAATGAGTTTACTTTGATTTTTGATATGTCTTTACAACTAAAGGCTGGTCAATTCAAGCAAATAGAAAACGTCTGTCTTAAAATTTTTATTTCCTCTGGCTCTATGTTTGTATCAATGAAAGAAATGTTATTGGACAGGATCCCAGAAATAATCTTCTGGCACATACCCAGTAAAGCTTATAAGAAGGTGGCTCCTAAGTTCCGAATACACAAGCCTTGTGTGGGTTCCATTAACAAGGAAAAGGCTGCTGCTCAAGAAGCTGAAATGGGTATCATGAAGGTTCTTGTTAGAAGGCCTTCTGTCAAGGTGATTTCATGGATAAATAAGCTCTTCAGTTTTTCACTGTACATATAGAGTCCGGCATATTGAGTCTTGAGCTATACACTGGAGGGTTTAGCAATAATCCTCAAACAAACTCCTGAAGTTCTAAATTCCAACTGTTTGGTTGTCTTTCTACACACCACACACATATGTATATCCTTATATCTTACAATGGTTGCATAAAACCTACATCACTTATTTGCACGCAAATAGGCTCTTTACCTGTTTTCAGACAGAAACCAATATATGTGTTATTATTTATGCACACATGTATTCAATAATAACTTTTCTGCTGATGACATGAATTTAGTTAGGTTAGGATAATTTACAGACAAGTTTTATATAATCATTTACTGAGCAATCTGTGCCTTGTTTGGCACCCAATTGGTGATGTTTATGTCTCATGAGGGTGGTGGAAATAAGTGTTAATTTCACAACCAACCTCAATACACCCTTTTTTATTTTGGTTTTTCATTTGCCTCTCCAAAAACTTGCATGTCTATGATCTGCATCATGTATTCCTAGTGGAATCAGCAAGAAACCTTCTTCAGAAGACCATTAGAAGACCATATAGGTTCTAGCATATGCATTAAATTCTGTACCTACAGACGTTGGGAGACTTATGGGGTTTTCCATTGCTTATAAAGCTGCTGAGAAAACTCTTATTGTTGAGGTTTCAATTTACATATATTTTTTCAATGTGTCTTTTCCATTTTGACACATTAACTAATGAGTTGCTGATAATAATTGGAAAAGAAATGAATGTTCTACTGTCTTTAGGTAGGGATCTGGCTTGTTAGTGTCTAAAGAAGATTGTGGTTGTACCTTACTTTTTCTGGAAGTAAAGCTCAATTGCTCACTTTGATATCAATGGAGCCTTTGCTCTTTGATTTTTCACCTGTAATCTCCAAATAATTTACCTCTATATGAAATATTTTTTCATTCCCTTTCATCTAGTTTTTGTTATAAGTAACCTCTCTATTAATTAGGCTTATTGAAACCATTGCTAAAAGAGTATGACATGATCCAATTCCTGAAGCACAATTAGTTACTGGAAATTTATGAAAGCAGGATGATTTTAGGTTTTAACTTTACATATCTATTTTTCAAGGGGAAGAGAGCTGAATGAATGAAAACTGAATAATGTGAGAAAGATAGTTGGCAATAGGTCATATAGTTTGTATTCCGCAAAGTAAAAACTCAAATTAGGATATGGTTTAATTAGCTTTGATGGATGCAAAGGGTCCTGCTAACTTGATTTATTGTGAATGGTGGCAGGCAGTGTTTGTTGGGCATAACCATGGATTAGACTGGTGTTGCCCATACAGGAAGCTGTGGCTATGCTTTGCTAGACATACTGGTTATGGTGGTTACGGAAATTGGCCTAGAGGATCTAGAATCCTGGAAATCAGTGAGGAGCCCTTCTCTATAAAGTCATGGATAAGGATGGAAGAAGGTAATGTGCATAGTGAAGTGATCCTGAGTTCTTAACATGTTACGTCCAATATTTTCTGTAGTATAAAAGGACAAAAGAAATTGATCAAGCTAACAATAAAGGAATATATATAGGAAGAAGAGATGTACCATTGAGATATATGTCTTGTAATGTTTGTATCTTTGTCTGATTATTCTTCACTGATTCCAATGTATTTTTAGTTTGGAAAATGCTATATGTTGCCACTTCTGTTTTTTTTTTTTTATTCTCAACTATTTTCTGATTTAGAGAGAAAGAAAATAAAGTCCTTTGAAGTTGTAATATAATCACTACCGTTCTCTCTGTAAAACTGGAAGTAGGACACTTAACACACAAAGTTTGGTAGAAGAGAAAGTGAAGAGAAAGTAGAAGGAAAGAGAGTGGAATGAATAAAGTGTTTCTTTCTTTCCCTTGCTTTGTTTGGTATAAGAGAAAAAAGAGGGAGGAGGAAAATGATGGATTGGTACCTTTCTTTCGCCTCCTAAACGTTCTTTCTTTCTTTTTCTTTTCTCACATTTTCCCTTCCTTTCTACCAAACCTAATATAAAAGTCGGCACACCATGGTAGACCTATCTGTTTATTCTATAATTGGCCTTTTTTCGATTAAAAGAAGCTAAGATTCCCACCTAATTCCATGGTGAGATATAAACTAGGACCATAGAATGGACTGAACTACTTTGAGCTGATTTTTTGCCGTTAGCTTGGCTAGTAGTCTTGTTATCCTTGGCTAGTATTTCATTTGTTTGTGATGATAATGCTGCTTAGTCCTCATTCCGTTTCAAACTTCATATATTTTACCATCTGTTTGATTTCTTCATTTCTGTCTTAATTATCACCACTTAAATCAAAAAGGCTTACTGTCTTTTGTTCCAAATTCATATAGCTAATAATCTTAATAATCTTTCTGTGTCTTAAAATGAGTTCAATTTAATTATTAGACTTTTCTTTTTTTAAGAGAGATAACTACAGTAAGAATCAAATCTGAATTGTTATTACTATTGAATTAAATACTCGAATAATTAAATTATTAATTTTTATACATCATGCTTTATCCATATATATACACTGAAATAGCCTATTGTACGTTATAATAAATGATAACAAACTTTCTTTTTTTTTTTAATGTGCATGCTCTTTCTGCAATTGGTGTCTTGTGTTTGTTTAGGTTATCTTAATTCTTCATAAATGCATTATGAGCATGGAAATCAAAATTTTAGAACATGGCTGCTTCTTTTTTCCTTGATATGATTAAGGGTTGGAATATTTCAAGACAAATCTAGAAAAAGAGCTAATAATAACACTCCATCAATTATTTTTGTATTCTATAAATTATTGTAATAATCAAGCAAAGGGCATGCATGCGTTGATGTTAGCTAATGGGGTGTGTACAATTATGGCGATGGTGATATAGTAAACTATACGTTGCTCCTGTATTCCCCCTTTTGTTTAACTTGTATTGTATGCTCCTTTAGTAGCTTTCAAAGGGGGAAAAGAGAAACACGGAATCCGGTTCATCATCTTTTTTTGGAGGAGGAAAAAAAAAACTATTAGAGCTTGTTTTTGAGGGCAAGAGAGGATTGATTGATCCATGTTCTTGGCAGGAGGATATAGAGGCACACATCCATTCTCATCATTTCCATACTTTGAAAAGAAAGCTTAATCATTGCTTTCTCTTCTTGTTTAACAACCCATTTTGACTGCTCATCTCAACAATGCAAGTGATTAATGATAAAATGATATTTAATTGTTGGATAGATTATTATGTTTGGGCAGGGAAATGCAGTGGGAGTATTGGAAAAGCTAACCATGTCTACAAATTATAGTAATCTTTCAAACCCAAAGTGTAATGCAAACTCTTCAATTGTTTATTTATTTTATAGATTATTGTTGTGGTTGTGACTGTGAACAGCTCAAAAGCTACTTTTTTCCTTGTTTGTAGTTAGGACAACTCATAGCAGGTCAATTAGGCCATGGCCTTGCTTTGCTGAGGGCCATTCCACACAGCTTCAAAGCCACATTACCCTCAAAAAGATGCTGCATTTTTTGTGCAACATTAAGGATTTTCTCTTTTTCTTTTTTATCCTCCTAAAAGAACACTACTTTTCACTTCTTCCTTTTACTTTTTCTTTGCAATGCTATAATTTAAGTAAGAATAAATAAATTTATCTATTTAGTCATCTTAATTTTCAAAAAATAATATTTTGATCATCAGCTATATATATATATATGTAATGATGCACTTATTGTCACCCTTTTGATATGTTATCCTTTTGTAGAATGTCCAAATATAACCCATTAATATTTAACAGTTAGATCATTGAGAATGTATCATTTATACAACAATAGAAATCAACTTGTTATTATAAAAATTGAATGATCAAAATAAAATTTTTCAAAAATAGATAACTTATTCTATTTTTTATAAGTCAACTTATAAAATGTATGATAATTAGTATTTGAGAATTTTTTTTCAAACTTTAGAAAGGAGAGCATATATTGTTTATGAGATGGGAGAAACTAAGAGAGGTACCTCCCTCTGGACATATTTTTTTTTTCCCTAAAAACCAACAAAAGCAATGCAATAGAAGTGGATACTCCAATGTATCTAGACATAATAACAATGGGATTGCAAAAGAATGCTTCCAAGTGCAACAATCTGCTCTTCAAACATACTATGCTTTGAAATTAGAATAGTTTTTCAGTAATTAATGGCATCTCCTTGATTGGAACTTCAAATTTTAGTTTAATGGAGATGATGAAATTTATGTGATATAAAGAAACTTATCTCTCATTGTATAATCCAAGACACACACATTATGAGATGAAAGGTTACCTAATCAATCTGCTCTACTACTTTGTTGATTTAAAGTTATGAATGAAACTAAGCAAAATAGATAAAAGAAGAACATAATATGGGATTTTACATATATGAGGAAAGGTATTGATTTTTTATTCTCAACTCGAACACTTACCAAACATAAAAAAACACAAAACCTCAAATTATTATTATTTTTTTGCATACATGTGATACTGAGTTACACAGTTAGAGGTAGCTTTTTCATTCCATGAAATCCCACACTTACCCATTTATGGATTCGGATTCGAGACCTCAAAAAAGAAACCCTAAGTTTTAACTACTGGTATGCCCCATTGGAGACAAAAGCTCAAATTAGTGATAGGATGATAACTCAATATTCATAAAAATAATTAGTTTTTAATCTTATTTCTTTATAATTATTCATAAAAACAATGATTTGTTCAAGAATCTCCCTTCATTCCTAAAATATATATTCTTTGGTTATTTCACCACGTTGCACCAAATTATTTTTGTTAGCATAAACATTTTCAAACAACAAATAAATACTCTATCATAATCACAAACTATCAAAATACAATTTTTTTTTTTTAAAATAACTGATCACTTGAATATTCTCGAGTTTTGAAAGAACAAAACGGTCTCAACCCATTGGCTTTTTGGCATGGCTTTGATAAAGTTTTTCAAATCTTTTGGAGGTCATACATCAATAAGTAAATAAATAAATTATTAGATATTATTTTATTTATGTTTACATATTATACCATATTATTGGCAAAGCATGTCATTCTCAATTACAATTATATATTTATTCTTTTCAATATGTAAAGTAATTATGTGATATATCTTTGATTGTTTTGTCAACTTAAGTGGGGATATATACATTTAATATTCAAACATCTTTGAATTCAATATGAGTTTTAGGGCCTCCTTGTTTGACTTAAACCAACATAATTAATTTTCAGAACAACATTGGCTCCTCTTTCCCCTTCAAAATTCAGGAGTTGCTGTGACAGTTGGGTCCAAAGTCTTAAGTCTACATCCTAAAAGACTGAATGTAACATTGCATTACATGGAAATGGATTTTGAATAATCGTACAATCTCACTCCATTCATTCACTTAATTCTATTGCTGTTGCCTTTCTAATGCCATATACACTATATTATGTTCTTTGCAGTTTGACATAGGCATATGGAAACACCTCAAACATATTTACGAAAGAATTATTATCTTTATTATAATATCATGACGTTTTAATATTTGACTTCATGATGAATGTATGTGTCTCTTTGTTTAAAAAATCAAGTTTTGATTTTTTTTTAAATAAAAATATTTTATTATAAAAAAGAGTTAGGAAGAAAATAAAAAAAATTGAATTTTAAATTAAAAATATTTACATGATACCCAATTCAATTAATCATCACTTCATTTACTAATATAGATGACTAGAATAAATTCTCAAGATGATTTCCAACAGAATCTTTGGGTCATGTTGGAAATCTGCAACCTAATTGGCTAATTGACTAATTAACTAACATGTAAAATGGGAGTTTGAATGGATGGAATAGGCCACCAGGCAGCCGTGAACTCAATGGGGTCGAGTTACCATTATCTAGCAAAAGGTGAGGGGCCTATGTGCTGAATTTACGTGACGAAATGAAGCATATGAACTGAGGAGATGACTGTAAATTCCATACAACAGACATTTGAGGAGGTGATGGGCAGTTGTGATGGCGACAGTTGGGACAGAAAGAGAAAAGAGAAAAAAAAAAAAAAAGGGAAAATACACTTTGCTCTTTAAGTCATGATTCATTTGAGGAGGTCATAGTGCCTGCATTTGCCACATCATTGGAAATGAGTTGATGCGGTAATGCAAAAACTTCATACTTTCTTTTCTGTTTCAAGTCCACTCTTTTTTGCTTTTCCATCAGCATTTGATTATCCTAGTTGAAAAACAAGGCAATGTTCATATATATTCAGAGCTGCAAATTCAATAGCGAAAGTAAGAGGAATGACCCACTTTGATTATCATCATCAATATATATGGTGAAGGTTGTCTGTGGGTTTGTTTGAGGTGTTTCAATATTATGAAACAAGGAATTCAGGTCTGTCTTGTTCATTATATATTTTTTTGTTCAGCTTGTTCTGGGTTTTTCAGTTCAGTAGTGTTCTTTGATATTATGGAGAAGTAGGACTTTTGAAATATTCTGATGCATTTTTTTCTTTGTTTTTTATTTTAAACTTGAGAGGTTTCCTATTTTTGATGAACTTTCTCTATTTGATAGAATAACTACTCGATTTCTTTCCCTTTTTGGATTCTGGGTTAGATTTGGAGATGTAGGTGCTTATATATCATTGCCAAGATTTTTTAGATTTCATTCATAGCTGTCAACTGAAATCGTTTTGAACTTGTGTTTTGGCTTCTCTGATAGTTAATTCTCTTCAACTGCCCTCCTTTATTCACTTTCTTTAGCTGTCCTCTATACTCAAGTAACCTTTCTTTTTCTTCTCAATCAGTAGGTGTGACTTCCTGTATAAAAGATGCTCTGCAATGAATTTGATTAAAATCCTTCCATGAATTCAATGGGAAAGAAAAGGAGCTGGTTTAGTTGGGTGAAGAAGATATTCACTTCTGATGCAAAAACAAAAACAGAAAAGGTTCATAAGCATGACTGTTTCTGTTTATTTTCCCCCCTTTCCACATAATAGTTTTGATTGATCTTTTTGGTACTTTTTGTGTGTTTGTGTAATCATGGGTTGTACCTTCCAGAAATCAAGGAGGTGGAGATGGATTCTTGGAAGGCTGAAGCTTAAGCAATACCACCCTGCACTTCCAGCACCACAGACATCATTTTGTCAAGCAACAGAGGAGCAAAGAAAGCATGCTCTGAATGTTGCCATTGCGACAGCTGCTGCAGCAGAGGCTGCAGTTGCTGCTGCCCAAGCGGCAGCTGAGGTTGTCCGTCTAGCGGGTGCCTCCAAGCCTTTTCCTCATTTCACAACAAGGGATAGAAACTTGGCTGCTATTAAGATTCAGAGTGCTTTCCGGGCATATCTGGTGAGCTTACCTTTGAAATCTTTGTTCTTTGTTTTCTAAAATCATTTCTGCTCATGTTGTAACTTAAATATGGTAATTGTTGCATTCATTTGTGACTGCAGTAATAATTGAGAAGATGAATATACAACTCAATGATTTCTAACAAAAGAATGATTCTTTAATTTTCCAAAAGTTAAATTCATCATTTTTGTTACCTCTTCTGAAATCAATTGCTGCTCTATATTGCCTACAACTGAAATTATAGAGTAACCAACTTGATAAACTCCTATAATAATGAAGAGAAATTATCTATGATAAACTCTAGAAATAATCAAAGGTTTTTCATTTGCCAAGTAACCCTTCCAAGAGTAACAAAACCTCAGTAGGCATAGCTGCATAGCTGTAATGCTGATTTGGACTCTGCATACAGTAAGTAATCGATTTGATTTAATAAAAATTTAACCAGCCAGCTTCCTTGATGCTCAACTTTAGCAATATTTATGTAAGGTTATTTGGAACTCTAAAAATAATCAATGGTCATTCCTCTACATGCTGTTCAATTTGGACTGATTTAATTTTTAAGTGGCTGTCAAAACAGGCAAGGAAAGCACTGCAGGCACTAAAGGGACTGGTGAAACTCCAAGCCCTTGTTCGTGGCCAAGCTGTGAGACGTCAAGTAATGAAAAATATGAAGAGCTTGCAATCTGGTGAAAAAATGTACCCAGAGGTCAAGGAGAAGATTCCTCCTACCACAAAAGTAATTTGTCAAGACATCAGGAGAAAACAGAGCCTCATGCACAAAGATGAGGTGGGGGAGAAGGACGTTAAAGTATGTTAGACAATTCAAGTTAAGCTATCTTCTTCACTATTCTTTTACTATCTTGTAAATGCATTTGGGGATCAAATAAGTCACAATAATCAACAGTTTCAAGTTAACTGTATTTTCTTGTGATTTTTTTTATACAAGAGCTTTTATCTTCACAATGTGTGGTTTGGACATGGTGAGTATGATTTCATATATATTTTTTTCATCTTCCAATGAACTATTTCTTAAATATATGATTAGTTTCCATTGTAATATAAAATATAATGTGAAGCTTCGTTTCTTGTTGCTCATTTTCTGTACAGAGTCATTTACAAAATGACTGCATGCTTACCTTGTATGGATTTGGTTTCTGAATTCTGCACTTTTGTTCAATCACTCAACATTTTGTCATGGTCAGCATGAATGCAATAGTCAAAAGAGTTGGAATGACAGTGTGCTTTCTAAAGAAGACTTTGAAGCCATATGGTTAAGAAGGCAGGAGGCAATAGCCAAAAGAGAGCGCATGAAGAAATACTCATACTCCCATCGGGTAATTTCATCGCATATTATATTTTCTGATAGGCCTTATTCTGCTGTTGGTCGAACGAAAAGAACAACGGCCTATTGTTCCATTTTAATGACTATTCTTTTTCCAAATAGTGCAAGCTTTTGAATATCTTTTCCTTTCTTTGTTTTGTTTGTCATGATCAACTGAAGTATATATATCCTTATTTTTTTTCCATGATCAACTGACGCTTATTTTCCTTATCTTTTTCTTTAGGAGAGGGCAAATACTCATATGCTAGAAGAATCAGTGCTCCAGAAAGAACTTGGAAGCTGCAGCTTCATGGAACCAGGAGCAAATGCTGAGGCAAATAAAAGGGAAAGAGTGATGCTTTTAAAACCAAATGTACCTTCAAATCTGAGTACCTGGGAAGCACATGGTCCACCTCATGTTAGATTTGAAAATATGAGAAAGCAAGATACGCTGGAAGAATTAAATTCACCCTTTTTGTTTCCAAGAAGATCATTTTGTCGGGTGCTGCAGAGTGCATCTGGAGATGAAGGTTCCATCCCAAATTCTCCAGCTTTTCCTACTTATATGGTTGCAACAGAATCTGCAAAAGCGAAGGCGAGGTCAATGAGCACGCCAAGGCAACGGGTAGGATTTTTGGATACTTGCTTTGATTATAGCACGCCATACAAGGGCGGACTTTCTTTTTGGTCTACTTATAATGGTGAACCATTCAGCATCAATGAGAAGAACAGTCTTCCTAGGTATCGACTTTACTGAGTTGTCAAAGCTTTCTGAGACTACCTTTTTAACTCTGAGACATGCAAGAGCTAGAACAGCTTCATGTTACAGGCAAGACCTTTCACCGTTGTGAAGCTATTCTTGTCAGATTGGCATGTGGTGGTTTGGTGAATCCACAAAATCTCATTTCTGGCAAAGTTCATTTCAGTATTTAATGAGGTATATAGATAATCGTTTGTTTGTTTGTTACTTATTTTCTTTTCTTTTTTTTCGTTTTCTCTTTTTATGGGAAAAAGGGTTGTTATGGGAGGAGTTTTGTGTCAAATGATGTGCAATGAAAGATTTGGCTTGCATTTGAAAAAAGTTTCTTTTGGAGTTATTTGTAAAATTCCGCTTGAATGCAGTAGGTGTTAGAACATTGAATTGGAAAATGTAGAAATTGGCTTGAAGGCGTGTATCAATGTCACTATCGTTAAAATTTTATTCATCTTCACTTGAAGTGTGCAAAAGAATTATCGATGTATAAACTTCGAAAATACATGAAACTTAATAATTGACGACGTTTTACACTAACAAAATCAATCCATTGAGCACTCATCAGAATATGACAAGATTATCACACTTTTATAATATTTTTCTGTAACAAAATAATATTGAAAAAAACTTGAAAAATATTTGAGGAAGGAAGGAAAGATGTTACTGTTTTCTTATATACGTTCTGTTGTTTAAAGAATGGTTCTTTTTATAGGCTTAGATGCTTAGTCCCAACAGACAAAATTTGTCTCTTTCAAACAGTCACACCTATCTATTTCAAATAGACATAACTCTTGGTTTTTTTAAATAGACGTGAGTCCCTTTTATTTTTTTTATGTTTAATAGATATAATTTTCAAGTACAACTTTTTCGACAGACATTTTTGTGAAAATGTTCCAACAGCAGGAACACCGGATGAGACTGGAATGAAAGTTGTTGATACTACTAAACTCCACAATCCCAAAATCTAATGAAGTATCACGGTTGAGATAATGAAAATCTTTTCTTTGTCCCTGTTTGGAGGACAGAATGCACCAGGGAGTTTTGTTGTAAATGCAATACCAATCAAAAAGTGCAGCAACATCATCAGCCAATAAAGTACCACCTAGTACCTGCAGCTGAAGGAAATATTTAACCTTAATAACTGTCAGGATTCATATTAAATTAGCACTTAGACAAGGACATATCATGGGTTTAGTATTTTGCAAAAGATGTAAAATTTTTCAAAAAATTTATAATGAATTATATGTTATTGTTACTTGAATTCAAAACAGTATTCATATACCTGTTGGTCCTGATGATCGAGTTGGAAGCAGCTTGTCTCTTATTGAACAAAGCTCAGCAACAACATCAGTCATGCACATTCGTTGATTTGGCAACTCAACAGAACAGGCAACTCCAATTTCAACTATAGAATTCAAGTAGAAAAGATGCTTGTTATCTTTTGGATTGCTCTCCTTGCTAGTATGGTTGATCATAGTGTCTTCTCCAGAACCTTCTTGAAGAAGAATGGGATCTATAATCTCAGCCACTCGACTTGGCAACGCTATTTTTACAAATTTATGAAGGTCCAAATTGTCTTTAAACATATCATGAGTGGGCCTTCTCCCTGTAAACATCTCCAGCAGAAGAATGCCATAGCTGTACACATCACCATATGTTGTCACATCACTTCCCAAGCCATATTCTGTAATTCATTTGTCACAAATAAGAGCATCAATTTGGAGCAGATTCGGATAGCTTTCTCATATCAAAGTTCTTCATTATTTTAAAATAAATAATATATTGATTTAACAGAATGCATTCTCCTTTTATGATTTGAATGAAAACTATGGATACAATTGAAAATTTTAATCTATCTACTTACCTGGCGGAGCATAACCGATTGTTCCCCTTAACCCTAGGGAGCTTGACAGGCTTGAAGTGTTATTTTGCATGTCTGATGTGATGAATTTTGCTAGCCCAAAGTCACCCACATGGCCAACCATTTTATCATCAAGTAGAATATTGCTTGGTTTGAGGTCACAATGAACGATTGGTGTTTCGCAATAATAATGAAGATACTCCAATGCACAACCAACATCAACTGCCACATTCAGTCTCTGGAAAATATTTAAGCTTTTTGCTGCCTCTGCCTCATTCACGCCAACAGGTGGATGCAGCCAATCCTCTAGGCTTCCATTAGCCATGAACTCATAAACAAGAGCCTTAAAATCATTGCCTTGATAGTCCAAACCAGATCATACTGTCAATATCTTGACAAGGTTTCGATGTCTAACATTCCTCAAGGCCTCACATTCAGCCATGAAACTCCTGGAAGCTCCGTGACTCAAAAGTTTAAATACCTTAACGGCGATAATTGTTCTGTTCTCTTCAAGGACTCCTTTATATACGAAACCAAAGCTACCTGTACCTACTAAATTTGCTGATGAGAAACCATTTGTAGCTTTTAGGATCATTTGATAAGATAACCTTAAACATGGATTTTCTGCATTAGGTGAGGTAGGGCGCTTTCCTTTCTTTCTAAACCAAAAGCCAAAGATAAAGGAGAAAACCAAAATTACTCCAAAAAGCGCAGAAACAATAGCAATTATTAATTTACGTGAAATAGTTGATCTCCGCCTATGTTGTTTCAAGCTGTCACAAGCTGGCAAGTGGAACTGAGGAGTGCCTCCACAAAGCTTAGCGTTCCCTTCAAGGAATGCAGCACTCACATTTTTAAATACTCCATCAACTGGTACTACACCTTCAAAATCATTGTGAGAAAGATTCAAGTAGAGTAAAGAGTCAAAGGTCACAAGAAATTTTGGAATTTCACCAGTGAGATTGTTGTTAGAAATGTCTAAATTCGTAAGACCTCTCAATGAACTCAAAGATGAAGGAATGGATCCTTGGAAGAAATTGCCTCTCATCAGTAGTAGCTCCAGCCTTATACAATTACCAAGATCGTTTGGAATGACACCTGATAACATGTTTTGAGAAACATCTAATATACCGAGATTTCTTAAATTTCCTACTTCAGAGGGAAGCACGCCAGTCAAACGGTTTGAAGATAAAGCTAGACCGATGGACAAGGATGATAGTCCAGCTATTTGCGAAGGTATAGAACCGCTAAGGTTGTTATTAGAAAGATCTAATAAAACCAGATTTACACATTTGCCTAGACTTGGAGGAATGTTTCCTTGAAGATTGTTGTCATTTAGATACAACTTGATTAACATCTTTAAATTTCCCAATGAAGAGGGGACGCCTCCAGAGATAGAATTAACATTCACAGCAAATAATTGTAGCTTTTGAAGCCTGCCAATGACACAGGGAATGGAACCTGATAACTGATTTTCTCCTGCCACTAGCACCTCCAAGTTGAAGAGATTTCCAATCCCTGCTGGAATTCTCCCCAATATGTAATTGCCTTGCATAGCCAAAACTGTGATAGCAGTTGACAAATTGCTTATGCACTCAGGCAATACCCCTCCAAAGCTGTTGTCACTTATATCCACAAATTCTAAGCTGGTGTTGTTGGTTAGAGAGCAGAGAAATTTTAAGTCATTTGCTCCCAGACTACCAAGAAGATTGTCAGCAATGTTTAATGATTGCAACTTTTCTAGCTTCCGGAAGGAAGACATGTTTCCAGCAAATTTGTTTCCCACAACTTGAAGTGTGATGAGGTTCGAGGCATTGGTTATTGAAAGAGGGAATGGCCCACTGAGTTGGTTGAGGCTAACAGAAAAGATTCGAAGATATGGCATATTGAATCCCAATTGTGAGGGAAGACTACCTTGAAAGTTGTTTTCCCCAATATCAAGACATCTAATATGAGAGAGATTAAAAAGTGAAGAAGGCACCGTACCAGAAATTTCGTTCACTGCCACTGAAAAAATGGTGAGATTGTTCAGTTGGCCAAGAGATTCAGGGATAACCCCTGTGAATCTATTTAGAGACAGATAAATTGTCCCCAGAGACGTCAAATTCCCTAAGGAAGGAGGTATACTTCCACTTAATGTGTTGTTACTAAAACCTAACTCCTTTAGGCTTGACAAGCGGCTAAGTGTAGCTGGTATTTCTCCAGCTAGCAGGTTGTGTCCGATGTAAAGACGTCTGAGCTTAGAACAACCAGATAGATTGGAAGGAATTTCACCACTTATGAAGTTTCTATCCAGAGTTAATTGTTGCAGTCTACTTAAACGGCCAATTTCTTGAGGAACTCCTAGACTGAAGCTGTTGTTCTGAAGATTCAACATCCGTAGAAAGCTCAAATTTCCAATAAATGGTGATATTGATCCCATTAGTCTCAGTGCTCTCAAGTCCAACTTGGTGACTCTCTGATGTCGTTGACTGCATTTAACACCACGCCATTGGCAAAAATGGACGCTACTGTTCCACAAACGCATGATGCCAAGCTGATCACCTGACATCTTCGCCTTAAACTGAAGCAAAGCCTGTCGATCTGTTTCATTTCCATTAACTACGAACGTTGCTGAACCAAGCAAGTAAGGACTTTTTAGGTTAAAGCAGAAGATTAGAATGACTGCAACATGAACGGAAAAATTAAGTGACCAAGACACCTTCAAATGCATTTCTTATAGCCTCATCAAGAAAGAAAGACCACTTCAATTCATACTATTACTTTACATTTGGCTGTGTTTGCTTCAGCAACAAGAGCAAATAGGGTATTATATCAGGGCTATTTAAGTTCTTTCAGCATCGAAGATAAGAAAATTTATAACAAAAGAGATAGGAAGCAGAACTTTAGATACTTCTTTTCTAGCCTTGCCCTCTGTAATGTGAAATATAGAATGATTTATTGCAGTAGCTGGTCATGCTCAACAACTGTGACCGTTCGAAATCCCACATCATCATTAAAATTTACTATATCTTAAATTCGTTTGCTTTCAAGGTAACAGCAAATGTAAATGTAATTGGAGTTGATTATATGCTTGTGATGTGGAGTTCATTGACCACGTAGCTCTGATTTAAGAAGTCATGGAGATGAGGTGAAACTTAAAAGCGTCATTAGTATTACTAAGGGTAAGTGGAGCTTAATTAATTACTGAATGAACATGTAAAATAAGTAAAAAACACACACACACACACACACTCGACAACCTTAATTATTAATGATTTGTGGAATTCAAAAACTCCATCTATATGCAAGAGAAAAAAATTAATGGGACATTAGTGCTGAAAGAATATACGTATATATAACACAAAGGCACATAGACACAAATAGAGCCTAATGAATGCAAAAGAGAAGACCTGTGGGTTTTAAGATAGCCATTAGCAACAGCAAAAGTAGCATAGTCGAATGCCTGATACTGCATTTGTTAACCGAACAAGATTTACCCATAGAGTAAGAATGGAAGCTAGCTACAAGGGGAAAATTGTAATAGTATTTAGGTAAGTGGAACTGCAACCATGTCTTCGACACTAATTCTTAGCAGCCTTTTATGGAGAAATATATAGAACTCAGAATTTCCTCTGCCAGGTCAATTACTCCTTGGAAAAGTAGATACAGAACCAAAAATTCTTCCATTTTGCAACTTGTTTACCGGTAGTTGTGGCCTGCATACTCAGGGAAAAGTCTTGAGTCGTCCATGTCCCTTTCTGTCTCAACCTAATATATACGCAACATTTAAAGAGGTAATTAATATTCCCACAGCTAAATTCTATAGCTGAATCTATATCATTAACCCAACAAGATTTTTTTTTGTTTTTTATCAAGTTAGTTACATATTTTGTGTTGGTGCATTTTCAAAATAAAAAGTTATATTTTCAAATGAAAACTATCTTAATTCAAAGGTTATGTCACATAGTATGACACCGTGTGATTATTAGATTATAGGTGAGTTTTTTGTGTGAATAGTGTGTCTTTTGATAAAGTGACATATTGGAAAAACACCTTTAAACCTAAGGTTACGAGATAATAAGAAAAGAACCATAGCTCAAAAGTTGATATGAAAAGTTATGTCACGACTCGGAACTCCCATCGAGCCCGTGACAACCGTCGTGACGTCCCAATCGACATTCATTACTTGAAATGTCAATCGGAACCCCGCAAAACTTTAATATTAGCTTCTCAGTTCCCTTGTGAGTAACCGTTGCCAAATATCACGTTCTAAGAGATTTTAAGCTATTTCCAATTTAAAACAAATAAAATAATAATTTTCGTCTCACAGGGATATTTTGGTCATTTTTTTCAAAAATTTTGAAATTGGCTAAAAATGTAATTTATAAGTACAAAACACATAGTTCATAATCAAAATGAGTTTAAAAGTATAAAATCTTCATTTAAAACAAAATTATGATTATTTGGATATAATAAGAAAATAAAAGAAATATTAAGCAAAATATTCTATTTTCTTATAAAACAATATTTTTAGAACACTACGTAAATAATTTTTACAGCGTAAAAGTAAAATAAATTCATACATATTGTAATACAGATAACCAAAGTATAAAATTTAATTTACAATGACACGTGGGCCCACGAATTACTAAAAGTATCAAAAGAAATGAACCTATAGTTTTTGGATGTGGCAAGTCCAACTATAATCCTCACCGATATCAGTTATCTACAATCTATTCTGAGTCTGAAATGGGTGGAAAGGAGGGTGGTGAGATTATGAAATCCTAGTGAGTAAACAAACATCATTTAAAATATCTAAAGTCGAGTAAAAAGAGACTATTAAAACATTTCATCAAACTGTAATTTATCACCTTTCAACTTATTTCAACCAAATGAAATCAATTTATTTAAATCAAGTAATCAGTATGGTTATGAATTTCTTAAAAGCATGGCTCGTGCCAAAATTATTCTCATACTCAGTTATCAGGGATACCTTGGCCGATGGTTATCCCAAACCGAGTCTGCCAAGGCTATTAAAAAGTTACGTACGCATAAACATGTTTTTATTTTAAAAATATAGCCATTCCTTGGCGTTGGCTGAGTTTCCTCTCACATGGTGGTTTGGCGTGAAGTGAACTCTAAAAGTTATACCTCGGGAGTTACCCTACTCGCCTCTCCAACCAAGGTAAAATATAACAGGGTTTACTGTGCCCCTCTAATAAGCTAGTCCACGAAAACCTGCTTACTGCAGTAAGTTAATAATTATCCCACCAATCAATAAAATTCAATAACATAATATGAAAATTATTGTAATTCACAACCTTTCAAGGCTAAATACACATTTCATATATTTCAACACAAATATCAATTCAGCCATTCATGCAAATATTGTCATAAGCCATTCGATTCAAATTATAAATTTTACAACATAACAAGTGGTCTCCAATTACTCTATTTTTCAAAATCATTATTCAATTTCAAGACAATTTATAAAATCTTTTCATGTAAACACATTTTGTTTGTAAAACACAAAGATTTACCATTTAAACTCATTTTCATAAAATTTCACCAAAACCGATTAAAAACATACTTTAGATAATTAAAATGATGGTAAGGTTACTCATCTTACAATAGCAGGGTTTCTACGTCGCTATTGATTCGTATACGCGTACAATTATTCCTAATTGCCAATCCTATACTTCGTTCAACGCGCTCCCACAACAACTTTCCTAGCAACAATTTGAATCCAATATATTTAGTGCATCAATTCCACTTCTCTCTCTCTCATTTAATTATAAATCCACTTACCTAATTCACATCTTAATATATTTTTACTATAATTAATTGCATCCTTCGTGTATGTAATTTTTTAGATTATTAACACTGGTAACTTATTTATGGTACTAAGTGCCTATTTCAGCCTTCTAAACAACTTAGATTTATTTCATATCACCAACTAACCAATGCATAATTAAATAAAATGAGCTAACCTTCATATAGTCCAATTTCACAATAAGTCATGGAGAAAAGTAAAAAATTTTACCCAATTAAGCGAGGTTGGCCCAAGTCTCCACTTTCCTTTTCTTTTGGACTTTTCTTCCTTTGGTGTTTTGGATCCTTATTTATGGACTTCTCCCATTTCTTTTTGATTGGACCATGCCCATTCTTCCTTTATTGGACCATGTCCATTTTTCTTGCTTGTTGGGCCATGCCCATTTTCCTTTCTTGTTATTTTCTTGTCTTTTCTTTTTTTCTTCCACCGTCCAACAGCCCTTGTTATCTTTCTTTTTCTTTTCTTCACGTGCACAAACCATCCCACTCTCTTCCTCTCTCTCCCTCTCACCACCGGCCACACTTTCTTGCCTTTTATCTTTCAATTTTTCAGTAGCTAAAGCTGCTTATATTGGCTCCAAAATCAGTAGCTAAGCTGCTTTATTTTTCCTCAAAAATTCAACAGCTAAGCTGCACTTTTCTCTCCAAAAATAGTAGCCAAAATAACAACAATTAATCACCAAAACCGCACCTTACAACCTTCAAATTCTGCTACAAAATTCTACACTTTTTGGCCTCCAAAACTAGCAGCAAAGCTGCACTTTTTGGCCTCCAAAATCAGCAAAAAAATTACACTTTTCAGCCTCCAAAACCAGCCCTTAAATGGCTCTCTTTTCCTTCTTAAATGGTGTCAAAACCGGCCCCTCAACTCAGCTCTCTTTTCCTTTTGTTTTTCTTTCTCTCTCGGTTTTCTCTTTGTTTTTGTTTTTCTCGGCTCTTTCTTTGTTCTTTCTTTCTTTTTCTTCTTTTGTTTCTCTTTTAATCTACCTCACAACCGATGTAAAGCCTGACCTTATAAAATACTTGTCATGACATGCATGTGATGGATAACATGTTTGCATGCTAAGAAAGCCTCAAAAATCGTTAAAAGTCGGTAGTGTACTTAATAGTATAACTAAGTTGAATTACGCTTCGAACTAGATCAAATAGAGAATTTAAGGTGAAATTGAGAATTTTAAAGTCTCAGAATGACTTAAAATGGTGATTCGAAGTTCGAGGATCGAATTGGAGTCAAATTGGAAATTTCGCTATCTAGGGGTAAAATGGTAATTTTGCCACTCGAGGACAAAATGAGAAATTTTTTTGAAAGATTTTGATCATATTTGACTTATTGGAGTATAATTTGAGGTTGAGAATTGAAAAATTGTAATCCCGGTATTTTTTGGAGCATATAGGTAAAATGGTAATTTTGCCACCCGAGGGGCAAAATCGTAATTTTCCACCACCAGGACACTTGTCCAGCACATGGTCTTCCCTTATCCTCATTTTGACCTCTGACTAATCATGTGGTGGAGAATGGAAGCACAATTATTAAAGTATAAAAAAAAAGAAAAATGGACTAATAAGCATGTGACATGTGTCAAGTAAGGATTTTTTTTTTTCATAAAAATCAGCCCATATTTATCCCATTTTCTCTTCATGTGGCCGGCCATAGTAAGAACAAAGAGAGAAAAGGAAAAACACAAAACCTAGGTGGGAAATTTGAAGAAAAAGTGTGAGATTTCAAGGAATCAAGCAATCAAAGGTAAAATTTCTTAATTTTGACTTGTGATCTACCTTTCCCATGCATTTCTCCTTATTTTCCATGATTAAATTTCATGTTTTCATGGTGAATTCATGGCTGACCAAATGGGTATGGAGAGAGAATGAAGTTGGATTGATTTGATTCTAAGTTATGTTAGTGTTTTTAGTTAGTTTAGCATATTTAGAAACAAAACAACAAGAAAAAAATTCATTTTCTCCCATTACTCATAAGAGGCCGAATTTTCTAGGAAGAATATTGAGGCTGAAATTGATGATATTTTATGATATTTTGGTGATATTTGATGTTTGGTGAGGCTAGAAATTAAATGGGAAATTTTGGTGTGAAAATCTGAATTTTTGCTCAATGTATAGACATGTGTGATTATTGATCCGGGACTGATAAATTGAATCTCATTCACAGTCTCTGAGGTAATTTAGGTATAATTGGAGTGTAGAAAGTGAAAAGAATTGATTTGGAGTTAAATTGGATATTTTAGCCAATTAGACCGAGTATAGTGTGACTTAGGTCGAATATTACATTTAAGCGATTAATCGGACATTTTGCATTCTATATCATGCATTAGTAGTCTAAATTAGTTTAATTTCTATTTAGTACCAATGTGGTGAATTTCTCGATTTTGTACTGTGTCAAGGTGGTGAGTCTTCTGATAAAGACAAAGGAATTGTACCTGAGGACCAGTAGTCTGAGTATTTCGAAAATCCCCACTCTAGACATTGTGAGTAACCTTACCATGATTTTAATTATCTAAAGTATGTTTGTATTTGGTTTTGGTGAATTTTATGAAAATGAGTTCAAATGGTAAATTTTTATGTTTTGTAAACAAAATGTGTTTAAATGAAAAAACTTTATAAATTGTCTTGAAACGAAATAACGATTTTGAAAATAGAGTAATTGGAGATCACTAGTATGTTGTAAATTTATGATTGAAAATTGATGGCTTATGTTATATTGTTATTGTGTTGGCATGATTGGTTGGGCTGTGTTTTATGAATTGTATGAATTGTTTTATTTTACCCTTGCAGGCTGAGTAGTATTATATTAGCCTTGTCATGCTGTTAAAATTTTATTATATAGTGGGTTTAGCTTGCTGTAGTGGGCGGATTCTGTGGACCAGCCTATTAGAAGGGCACAGAATCTGGATATAAATATGTACCTCGGTCGGAGAGGCGCGTAGGGTATCTTCTGAGGTATGGTTAGAGTCCACGTCAAGCAGAACCACTTCGTGACGATGAACTCCGCTAACGCCAAGGAACAGCTGTGTTTTTCAAACTAAAAATATGTTTTCGTGTATACGAAATTTTTACAGCCTTGGTGGACTCGGTAAGATGCCTCGACCGAGGTATCCCTGAGAATGATTTTGGCAGGAGCCAAGTTTTTTTTAAAATACTTATAAGCCATGTTGACTATTTAAATGAAATGAATACTTATGTTATGAAAAACTTATTTAGATGAAATGTTTTAATAGTCTTCTTTTTACTCAGACTTTAGATCTTTTGAATGATGTTTGTTTACTCATTGAGATTTTATAATCTCACCACTCTCCTTTCCCTCCATTTCAGGCTCAGATTAGACTGTAGATAGTTGATCTCATCGAGGACTACCGTTGGGTTTGCATTTTTCAAACTGTAGGTTTATAGTTCTCTTTACTTTTGTTTATTCGGGGGCTCACTTATTATTGTAAATTAAATTAAATACTTTGGCTTACTGTATTACAGTATGTATGAATTTATTTAACTTTTACGCTAAAAAAATTATTTACGTATAACTTTAAAAATATTGTTTTATAAGAAAATAGAATATTTTACTTAACATTTCTTTTATTTTCTTATTATATCCGAATAATCGAAATTTCATTTTAAATGAAGATTTTAGACTTTAAAACTCACTTTTGATTATGAATTATATGTTTTGTACTCGTATATTACATTTTAGTCGGTTTCAAAATTTTTAAGAAAAAATGACTAAAATACCCCTGTGAGACAAAAATTATTATTTTATTTGTTTTGAGTTGGAAACATCTTAAAATCTTCTAGAACATGATTTTCGGCAACGGTTACTTACGGGGGAAATGAGATACTGATATTAAGCTTTGCGGGGTCTCGGTTGGCATTTCGAGAAATGAGTGTTTATCGGGATACCGCGGCGGTTGTCACGGGCTCGAGGGGAGTACCGGGTTATGACAACTGACCTCTCTCTTCTTCTTTGTCTTCTTCTTTTAACTCATTCAATTATATATATATATAGTTTATGCCTTCATGAATCTTCCACATTGTGCCACATGACCAGCCCCTCCAATAATTTCTTCTTCCTTCACCTTTTTGCTCCACATGGCCGGCACCCTCCAATTAACCAAGTAAAGAGTCTTTGACTCTTTTATTGAGCACATGGGTGGCTTCCCATGTTGGTCTTCTAATATTTTTTTATATACTATTATTACTTTACTATATATTCATTTTATTTCTCTCATTAATTCCACTACATATCCTTTAATCTTTATATTTCAATTTCGATCCTTTTTGATGCGTCTAAAAAATTTCAATTTTCATCTAACTTCCTTTCTCGGTGCGTGTACCACCGAAATATAAAAAAAATTGCACCTCAACGCGGTATTACCACAATATTTAAATATTTACTTATCCGCGTTGGTTCAACTTAACAAAACACGCGTATTTCACTTTTGTCGCTTATTTCTACAAAAATTCACTTGCATTTCTTCTCCCCCACTTGGATCCACCATATGATCCTTCTTCATGACTGATTTCGACATCGATTAAATATTAATATTTTAATATTATTTTATTAATAAAATATTATTTTATTCTAAAAATTTTATCTTGTCTGCTCGGTACCTAAAATACCTTATTATGCCTCAATTAGCATCCGATAAGCTTTATTTATCACCATATCAAAGTATGAGGTATTTCAAGTTATCTTCCATATTATAGCTCAAAGATTATGTCTTATGGAATGATCCGTTGTCCTTTCATAAAATGATTATTAAAACAATACCTTTATCCAATGATTGTGTCTTACATCTTTAAGTCAAAGAGGTGTCTCGATAAATGGGTAGTGCCTTTGAGAAGAGACACTTGCAAACTTATATAAAAGATTTGCTGCTAACCATTTTGATACACTAAAAACAAATAAGACAAGAGCAGAAAAATCAAGAGCAAGAGAAGTGCTATGTTTTATAAATTAACATAAACACTAAAGTTCCCATTAACTACCAAAGGATTCTAAATTTTTTATAATCTACTGGTTGTAGAAAGTAGGCTTTAAGGTCAAACAATTTTGTAAACACTCAGGTGTATCTAGTGGTCTACTCTCATAAAGTGCAAAGACGAAGTTAGACGTTAGCTTCATTTTATCTCTAAGGTTATTCGCATAATTCCCTTTTTGCATATTGAGTGGTGGGAGTGAAATAAGTTTTAAAAATAGCATCTTTGTCGATTCTTTAAATTTCATCTAAACCCCATTTGCACCACCAATTGTGAGACTTATTTTTTGAGGAATTGGCATTCAAAATGACTTCACTAAAAGAAATGGCTACCAACATTGTCAAGCTAGAACGCTTTGAAGAAGAATTATGGATGAGATTCATTTATGGCAAAATGGTTCTACATCGGATTATAAGATAAGTTTTCTTTCTTTACTTGATATGAATGATGTTGTGTGTGATATGCATGGTAAACGTATATTGCTTGGAAAGAAGTATTTTGTCACATCCATAGATGATCATTTTGGTATGAATCAATTTCATGAGCTTGAATGCATGCTTAATAGCTTTAGGCAGTATAATCTTAACATAGATAAAGCTATTATTGTGTCTTCTATAATTGATAAACTTCTTCTTTTATGGAAAGACATTAAGAAAACTCTAAAATATAAGAAAGAAGAAATGTCTCTCGAGGACCTTGGTAATCTTCTTCGAATAGAAGAAGATTATTGGAAACAGGAAGAAGTCAAGCAAGATAAAAAAAATAAGATTCTAATGAAAAGAATCTTAAGACTTCAAAGGTCCATGTGATGGAACACAAACCATTAAACAAGTTGGTTTCATACAACAAAAGATAACATTCCGTTGGTATATGAATGAAAAAAGTCATAAGATCAAAAGGAATAAAAAGGGTCCATGTTTCTATTATAACAAACTTGGAAACTTAAAGAATGTAGACTTTAGAAATACAAGACACAAGATGTGAACAATAACAAGTTGGTTGTTTGATTTCTGAGGTTAATCTTCTCCAAGATGATGGAGCATGGTGGATTGACACTTGTGCAACTAAGCATGTATGTAAGGATAAGAGTTTCTTCAAGTCCTTGGAAGAGGTTAATAATGGAACCATGTTGTAAATGGGAAATTCCTCCACTACATACTTGAAAAGAAAAAAGGCACTTTGGAACTCATACTTACTTTTGGAAAAGTACTTGTACTAAACAATGACAGTTATGTATTGGAAGTTTGAAAAAATTTTGTGTCGGGTGGATTGTTGAATAAGTATGGCTTCAAATTAGTATTTAAGGCAGATAAATTCATTTTTACAAATGGTGGACAATAAGTGGGAAGTGGATACCTATGTGAAGACATGTTCAAGCTTAATATAAATAAGAATGCTACTAGTTTTGCTTGTATTGATGCCTTATTTAATATTCATGATAGTATAGTAGCATTGTTTAATCTATGACATAATAGATTAGGTCATGTCCATTATAAAAGAACACATGATATGTCTAAATTAGAGTTGATACCTAACATTGATGGAAATGATGATATGCACAAGAGATGCATGTTACTAAAATCACAATAAGCTCATTTTCTAAGGTAGAAAGGAACTCCAAATTGCTTACATTAATACATTTTGATGTTTGTGACATGTATAGTACTCCAACTATTGGTGGAAAGAAATACTTTATAACATTTATAGATGACTTCTTTAAATATTACTGTGTTTACTTATTGCATGCTAAAGATGAGGTAATAAAGAAGTTTAGAATCTATAAAAATGAAATAGAATTGCATTGTGAATTGCTTATCAAATGTTTATGAAGTGATAGAAGAGATGAATATTATAATCTCAAATATTTTAAGTATATTGATATTATTCATGAGATTATAGCTTCATATGCACCAGAACAAAATGGTGTAGCACAGCTTAAGAATTGAGTTCTTATGAAAATAGTAATACTTTACCTTTTAATTTGGCTTGGGAAAAAGATTTTGGAGTGAAGCCTTATTAACAGCTTACCATATACTAAATAGAATCCCAAACTAAAAGAGTAAAACTACTCCTTATGAGCTACAGAAAGGAAGAAAGCCAAATCTTAATTATTTAAGAGTTTGGGCATGTCAAGCCATAGTAAAGTTCTAGAATCAAAGAAAAGGAAATTGGGTTAAAGAGGAATTGAATATATATTCATAAGATATGCTAAACATAGTAAAGCATATCGTTTCATGGTGATAGAGCCCAATGATTCATATTCTATTAATACGGTCTGTCAAATCCTGTTCTATAAAATAATTACGACATCATTTACATGCTCAATAGAATGTTTGCATATTTAGGAAGTTCGAGAAATCGTTAAAAGACGATATTACCCCTAATGGTATCATTAAGTCGATTAATTCTCGAACTAGTTCAAATATGAATTTTAAGGTGAAATTAAGAGTTTCACAGTTCAGGGATGACTCAAAATGGTAATTCGAAGTTCGAGGATCAATTTGGAGTCAAACCAGAATTTTCACTATCCAAGGGTAAAATGGTCATTTACCACTTGGGGATAAAATGGGAATTTTTAGAAAAACATTTTTTAGTCTATTTGACTTATTGGAGTATGATTTGAGGTTTAGAAGTGAAAAAGTTTAATTCCGGTGATTTCTGGAGTGTAGGGGTAAAATCATAATTTTTCCAATCGCGGACAAAATTTGAGATTTTGAGAGAATTTAGATCACATTTGACAAATTAGAGAATGGTATGAGAATAAGGGATGAAAAATATGTCTATGGGCAATTTTTTCAGTTTTTTGGGTAAAAATGTAATTTTTCACTTTATAGGGGCAAAAATGTAATTTTTAAAAATTTACTCCACCAAAACTTTGAAAAAGTCTAGAAATTTCATGGAAGATATGGATAAGTGAAGAGGATTGAGTGGTAGAAAAAGAAAGTCAAAAAGATGGCTAGAAAAAAATAAAATAATAAAATATTCAAAAGGTAAATAAAATAATAATATTTTATTAAGCCTATTAAAAGGCTTGAAAATTCCAGAATTCTTCATTGGGATGGTCAGCCAAAACCAGCAGGAGAGAGAGAGAAATAAGAACAAACCCTAGAGTGAGAAAATTCAAAGAAAAAGTGTGATTTTTCAAGGAATCAAGTGTTTAAAGGTATGATTTTTCAAGCTTAGCTTAAGATTTATCATTTCCATGCATTTTCCATCATTTTTCATGGTTGAATCATGTGATTTGAGGATGAATTCAATTCTGAAAAAATGGGTTAGGAGAGAGAAACTTGTTAGATTAATTTGATTCTAAGTTATGTTAGTGTTTTAAGTTAGATTAGCATATTTAGGAACAAAACAACAAGAAAAGAATTTATTTTCCTCCATTACCATTATTGGCTGAATTTTCTAGGGGAATATTGGCTGCTGATCTTGATGTTTCTTTGAGGAATTATGATGAATAATGATGAATTATGAGTCTAGAAAAATAGTGGAAATTTTCAGAGCAAAAATGCGAATTTTTACCCATTAGGGGTATTTTCGTAATTTGCTACCGGGATTGATAATTTGCACCACACTGAGGAACATTAAGTCAATTTGGGTGCAATTGAGGTATAGAAATTGAAAAAAATTAATTTGAGATTAAATTGGACGCGTTAGTAATTTAATCGGGTAATAGGTCGAATTAGGTCAGCACCGCATTTAAGCGGTAGTCGGATAAGTTGCATGTCATATCATGCAAATATACCGAGCCTGAATTGATTATATAATGGTCAAACGTTGATGTGGTGAATTATGTATTGTACATTATGGATAGGTGGTGAGCAAATTACACTGGTAAAAGTACAGAAATTGTGCTTGAAGACTGGGATTAGGAGTACATCGACTCCTAGAACTGTGACTGGACAACTTATCGTCTTAAATATCTAGAGTTATTATACTTGTTTGATGCTTTTATTGAATGATGAGCTTAAATTATAAAATATTATATTTTCCAATTAAAATGTTTTTTAATAAAAATGAGATTTATACTGGTTTTGAAATCAAATATTGTTTTGGGAAAATTGAGTATATGGAGACTGTGTTGAAATTTATGATTTTATATGTTATTGAAATTGGGGCTTATGACACTATGGTAGCATGATGGCTAAATTTTTGGGGTTGGCATGAAATATATGAATAGTTTTGGATTGGTCTCGGTAGACTGGATTACATTTTATTCGCCATATTATGCTACTGGAATTTTTATGGGTCTGGTGATATATTAAACAGTCACTGCAGTGGTGGGGGTTTCCATGGACTGCTTATGAGAGGAGCATGGTAACTCAATTATATATTTACCTCCGATGGGAGATGTTGGGTGAAGTATCTCCTGAGGTACGATTTGAGTGCACCTCACGTTCGGGCCACCACGTGAGAGTGAGACTCAGCCAACGCCAAGGAACGGCTGTGTGTTAGATGTGAAAACATGTTTATGGGTATGGGTCATTGAACAGCCTTGGCAGTCTCAATGGGATACCTTGACGAAGGTACCCGCGAGAATGATTCTGGCAGGGGCCAAGTTTAAGAAATTCATAAGCCGGGAAATTTTGATGAAAAGAAATTATTTGGTATAGATTGAAACGAATTTTGTGTTATGAACATTATTGAGATATAATGTTTTTATATTGTCTCCATTTACTCGGCTTTAGATGCTTTTGATGGTAATTGTTTACTCACTGAGATTATTTAATCTCACCCCTCTTCCTATCCATTTTTCAGGCTCAGGACAGTTTGTTGATAGTTGATTAAGACGAGAATTAATCTCGGAGTTACATCATAGGAAGTAAGGGTTCGTAGCTCTACACCTTTTTGGTTAGTTGGGGGCCCACGTGTCACTGTAAACAAAATTTCATACTTTAATTATCTTTATTACTATATGAATAAATTTATTTTACTCTTACGCTACAAAAGTTATTTTAGGAAGATTTTGAAAATATTATGTTTTAAGAAAAAAGAATATTTTATTTAATGTTTTTATTATATTCAAATAGCTATAATTTTACTTTAAACGAATGTTTTAGATTTCAAAATTTAATTTAAATCATGAAATATGTGTTTCCACTTACATATTACATTTTTACGGATTTCGAAATTTCAAAAAAAAAATGACGAAAATGCCTCTGTGAGCTAGAAAATAATATTTTATTGTTTTGAGTTGGAAACAACTTATGATTTTTTGAAATGCGAGATTTAATAACTGTCGCTCACTGGGGAGATGCGGAAGTTGATGCTAAGCCTTGCGGGGTTTCGATCGGCATTCGGAGTAATGAGTGCTTATCGGGACGTCGAGGCGGTTGTCACGGGCTCGATGGGAGTTCCGGGTCGTGACACGGTCAAAGAATCAAGGGATGTTATATTTAATGAAACAAAGTTCAGTTCCATTCCAAGACCCAAAGAACTAGTAACAGAAAGTGATAAACTTCTTAAAAATGGTGAAGAAACTATTAAGTTTTGAAGAAGCAAAAGAATTAGAAAAATAAAGATATATGGATTTGATTTCTTCATGTACTTAGTAAAAGGTAAAAGAGAATAAACATGTGAATATTTACCTTATTGCATTAATGTAGAAGGTGAAGGTGATCTTCAAACTTATGAGGAGACAATGAGGTCTTGAGATGTCACGACCCGGAACTCCTATCGAGCCTGTAACAACTGCCGCGACGTCCCGATAAGCACTCATTACCCCGAATGCCGATCGAAACCCCGCAAGGCTTAGCATCAACTTCTGCATCTCCCCGGTGAGCGACAGTTATTAAGTCTCGCATTTCAAGAAAACATAAGTTGTTTCCAACTCAAAACAATAAAATATTATTTTCTAGCTCATAGGGGCATTTTTGTCATTTTTTTTTGAAATTTCGAAATCCGAAAAAAATTTAATATGTAAGTGGAAACCAAATTTCATGATTTAAATTAAATTTTGAAGTCTAAAACATTCGTTTAAAGTAAAATTATAGCTATTTGAATATAATAAAAACATTAAATAAAATATTTTATTTTCTTAAAACACAATATTTTCAAAGTCTTCCTAAAATAACTTTTGCAGCGTAAGAGTAAAATAAATTTATTCATATAGTAATAAAGATAATTAAAGTATGAAATTTTGTTTACAGTGACACGTGGGCCCCCAACTAACCAAGAAGGTGTAGAGCTACGAATTCTTACTTCCTATGATGCAACTCCGAGATTAATTCTCGTCTTAATCAACTATCAACAAACTGTCCTGAGCCTGAAAAATGGATAGGAAGTGGGGTGAGATTAAATAATCCCAGTGAGTAAACAATTACCATCAAAAGCATCTAAAGCCGAGTAGATAGAGACAATATAAAAACATTATATCTCAATAATGTTCATAACACAAAATTCGTTTCAATCTATACCAAATAATTTCTTTTCATCAAAATTTCCCGGCTTATGAATTTCTTAAACTTGGCCCTTGCCAGAATCATTCTCGCGGGTACCTTCGTCAAGGTATCCCACTGAGACCGCCAAGGCTGTTCAATGACTCATACCCATAAACATGTTTTCACATCTAATACACAGCCGTTCCTTGGCGTTGGCTGAGTCTCACTCTCACGTGGTGGCCCGAACGTGAGGTTCACTCAAATCATACCTCAGGAGATACTTCACCCAACATCTCCCCTCGGAGGTAAATATATAATTGAGTTACCGTGCTCCTCTCATAGGCAGTCCACGGAAACCCCCACCACTGCAGTGACCGTGAGGTGCATTCAAATCTTACCTCAAGAGATACTTCATCCAACATCTCCCCCTGGAGGTAAGTATATAATTAGGTTACCATACCCATCTCATAAGCAGTCCACGGAAACCCCCACCACTACAGTGACCGTTTAATATACCACCAGACTCATAAAAATTTCAGTAGCATAATATGGCGAATAAAATGTAATCCAGTCTACCGAGACCAATCCCAAAAATTTAGCCATCATGCTACCATAGTGTCATAAGCCCCAATTTCAATAACATATAAAATCATAAATTTCAACACAGTCTCCATATACTCAATTTTTCTAAAACAATATTTGATTTCAAAACCAGTATAAATCTCATTTTTATTAAAAAATATTTTAATTAGAAAACATAATATTTTATAATTTAAACTCACCATTCAATAAAAGCATCAAACAAGTATAATAACTCTAGATATTTAAGACGATAAATTATCCACTCATAGTTCTAGGAGTCGATGTACTCCTAATCCCAGTCTTCAAGCACAATCTCTGTACATTTATTAGTGTAATTTGCTCACCACCTATCCACAATGTACAATACATAATTCACCACATCAACGCTTGACCATTATAAAATCAATTCAGGCTCGGTATATATGCATGATATGACATGCAACTTATCCGACTACCGCTTAAATGCGATGTTGACCTAATTCGGCCTATTACCCGATTAAATTACTAACGCGTCCAATTTAATCTCAAATTAATTTTTTTTCAGTTTCTATACCTTAATTGCACCCAAATTGACTTAATGTTCCTCAGTGTGGTGCAAATTATCAATCCCGGTAGCAAATTACGAAAATACCCCTAATGGGTAAAAATTCGTATTTTTGCTCCGAAAATTTCCATTATTTTTCTAGACTCATAATTCATCATTATTCATCATAATTCCTCAAATAAACATCAAGATCAGTAGCCAATATTCCCCTAGAAAATTCAGCCAATAATGGTAATGGAGGAAAATAAATTCTTTTCTTATTGTTTTGTTCCTAAATATGCTAAACTAACTTAAAACACTAACATAACTTAAAATCAAATTAATCTAACAAGTTTCTCTCTCCTAACCCATTTTTTTTCAGAATTGAATTCATCCTCAAATCACATGATTCAACCATGGAAAATGATGGGAAATGCATGGAAATGATAAATCTTAAACTAAGCTTGAAAAATCATACCTTTAAACACTTGATTCCTTGAAAAATCACACTTTTTCTTTGAATTTTTACACTCTAGGGTTTGTTCTTATTTCTCTCTCTCTCCTGCTGGTTTTGGCTGACCATCCCAATGAAGAATTCTGGAATTTTCAAGCCTTTTAATAGCTTAATAAAATATTATTATTTTATTATTTTATTTTTTTCTAGCCATCTTTTTGACTTTCTTTTTCTACCACTCAATCCTCTTCACTTATCCATGTCTTCCATGAAATTTCTAGACTTTTCCAAAGTTTTGGTGTAGTAAATTTTTAAAAATTACACTTTTACCCCCGTAAAGTGAAAAATTACATTTTTACCCCAAAAACTGAAAAATTGCCCACAGACATATTTTTTATCCCTTATACTCATACCATTCTCCAATTTGTCAAATGTGATCTAAATTCTCTCAAAATCTCAAATTTTATTCGCGAGTGGAAAAATTACAATTTTGCCCCTAGATAGTGAAAATTTTGGTTTGACTCCGAATTGATCCTCGAACTCCTAATTATCATTTTGAGTCATCCCTGAACTGTGAAACTCTTAATTTCACTTTAAAATTCCTATTTGAACGAGTTCGAGGCTTAATCGACTTAATGGTACCATTAGGGGCAATATCGTTTTTTAACGATTTCTCGAACTTCCTAAATATACAAACTTTCTATTGAGCATGTGAATGACATTATAATTATTTTACAAAGCAGGGTTTGACATGAGATGTTTCTTTTTGGAAAGAAGCAATACAAGGTTTGAAAAATATTTAAATTGTTTATAGAAATTAAACATTATTTACTACTCGTAATTAATATAAATTTTGAGTTTATTATGTCAAAGATAATTTAGTTTGATGATGCAATTTTTTGATACATACCTTTGATAACAAAATTCAAACCTATCTCCCTTGGTCATTGATAACTCTATGTTATAGAGTTATTTGGACTTAATTTTGATATTAATTTAGCTTAGCTCTTACAGTAATGTATAGAAATTAGTAAGTTTTATTTAATTATTTTAAATTAGTTAATTAAGGTGAGTCAATCTAATTTTAGTTAATTTTATACTTAACTTGGTGTTAATGTGGTTAAGATAGGTTGTTATTGATTTATTTGTGCTTTTGTAGGTGTTTGATGAAAAAAGGAGAGCAATTTCAAGGTGTAGATTTGCACTGCATATGTTTCAATATTTTGGCCATAACTCTCTCCACAAAACTCCTAATGAGATTATTCTTAGACCATTGGAAAGTTAAGAGAACAAGCTACAATTTTCATTTTACCACTTCACCCAGCTCGGCCTGGAAGGTGGTCAAAAATCTTGTCGAAGTTGATGCACTACAGTAGTCCTAGAAAAATTATGATTTCTGTTAATTAATTAAGCAAGACTGATGCCCACATAGTCTTTCCAATTGAAATTGACTTCTTTCTTCACCCAACTTGGCTTAACTTCAAAGCCTTATAAAAACAACCTTTCGAAAGATTTGATGGAAAGAACAAAACCCCAAATTGATAACTAAGAATCAAGCCACAAAGTCATTGAAGCTAAGAAGAATGTGAAGGATTCAAGAAGACTTGGAAGATCAAGATTACAATTCTTGAGTTTATCATCTTGTTATTCTTTTATTTTCTTAGTTTGTTTTTATCGTTTAAACTTTATTTGATGATGATGTGTGACTTGATGGGGAATTAAATTGTTTATCTAAGATTATGATTGAACTCAATATGTAGTCTGATTTATTTATCTCTCTTTTGTTTATGTTTGATGAATCTAAGTTGTTTATTTTATTTTGTTCCTAATGCTTCTAATTGCCTGATCACTAATTAGATTGAATTGAAAACCTAGGTTAAACCTTGATGAAAAAGATTTAGGTAGATTTTGAATAAAATAGCGTATGATCAAATACACTTAGTTGATTAGGTGGTTTGATTTGCATTTAGGATAGACATACACTAATAAGCCATATGTAGCCAAAATTAGAGTACGAACTTAATGAATCTTTCTTTAATTTAATTTGCATAGACATATAGTGAATTAATTAGAAGATGTATTTTTATGAGAAACTCGACAGAGGCTTGTAAATGATTTAGGACTCTAGGTTAACAACTTAATCCATTAATCTAAGTTAAGAGAGAGAGGCAATAATCATATGAAGTATTGAGGGACATCATAATCTTAGGTCTAGTAGTTAAGTGAGTTTTATAAAATAAATTTATTATTTAATTTTAATTTCACTTTATTAATTTTAATTTTTCTATTTAATAATTTAAATTTAATTGTTTGGATAAGATTAAGGTGTTACAATTTTAGTAGTTAGCAATTAAAAATTAATTCAATTCTCCATGGGAACGAATTCTATTTACTATTATATTACTTATTAACGATACGTGCACTTGCAAGAGAATTCAACAATAGTCATATCAAATTTAATTCATTTAGCACCTATAAGTCAAGAAAGCCTAATTTCATATGAGAAAGATTGACATACTAACACAATTAAACCTAAACACTAGTGTAGATAAGATTTCTTGGAAGGAGGAGAAAATCCACCATTATGTCTTTTTTCCTTTCATATGTAAACATATTTGTAATGAATGAATAATTACAAATGACACTTGATCAATATTTGAAGAGTTGACTTTGAATCACTCTTTTCTCAAGTAGGAAAAATATGAATTAATAAATATCATTACGAATACATAAAAGTTAAATTTGAAATTAATGAAAAAAATAACAAAATTTGCCAAAAAAATTACTCTTATTTTTATTTTTAAACGTAAAGAAAATATCTTAAAAATACAAACACATGAATCCAATATCGATGCCATTAAAATTTAATAAAAAATCCAAAAAGGGATCAAATGTTAAATTTAATCCTTTTTTAACTTAAAAATACAAATACATGAATCCAATATTAACACTTATAAATAAATTTTTAAAGTTTTAAAATTTTATTGTTGATTGTTCTCATTAATTATTAAAGAGATTCTCAACAAGTACATAGCTGATCTAATAGCTTTTTTAAACCGCAAAAAAGGAGTTAGATTAAATGTCAAATTTATAAGAAAAAAATGATTGCTTTTTTTTTTTTTTTTAATTTTAGAATAACAGCCATGGTAAGAAAAACAAAAAGGAAAGTATCACAATTATCCAATTATGCATATGAGTGCACTAAATATAAAGATTGGCAATTATAAAACAATGTTATTTATTTTCATAATTTTTTTCTAAAATAATGGATAACATATTTAATTTTTATTTTAAAATTGTATTCTATGTATATATAGTTCAAATGATATCATAATTTAGTGTTTTTTTTGTTGTATATGATTCATTATTATATGAGCTATGACCCCTTTGAAAGAGTTTTCTTGCTAAGTCTTTGCAAAAAACCAATGATAATTTGTCAAACCCTACTTTGTAAAATAATTATAATATCATTCACATGCTCGATAGAATGTTTGTATATTTAGGAAGTTCGAGAAATCGTTAAAAGACGATATTGCCTCTAATGGTATCATTAAGTCGATTAAGCCTCGAACTAGTTCAAATAGGAATTTTGAGGTGAAATTAAGAGTTTCACAGTTCAAGGATGACTCAAAATGGTAATTAGGAGTTCGAGGATCAATTCGGAGTCAAATTGAAATTTTCACTATATAAGGGTAAAATTGTAATTTTTCCATCTGCGGATAAAATTTGAGATTTTGAGAGAATTTAGATCACATTTGACAAATTGGGGAATGATATGAGTATAAGGGATAAAAAATATGTCTATGGACAATTTTTCAGTTTTTGGGGCAAAAATGTAATTTTTGATTTTTACGGGGGCAAAAGTGTAAATATCAAAAATTACTTCACCAACACTTTGGAAAAATCTGGAAATTTCACTTAAGACTTGGATAAGTCAAAGGGAATGCATGGTGGAAAAAGTAGGACAAATGGATGGCTAGAAAAAAAAATGAATTAATAAAATATTTAAAATATGAATAAAATAATATTATTTCATTAAACAATAAAAAAGGCATAAAAAAAATCAGCCCACCCATTCTTCTTCTTCAACATTCGGCCAAGCAAGAAACAAGAGAGAGAAAGGAGAAAATAAAACCCTAGCTAAGAAATTTAAAGGGAAAATAGGTGGAAATTCAAAAATCAAGTGAAAAAAGGTAACATTTCTTAAATTTGTCTTGTGCTTTACCTTTCCCATGCATTTTTCATCATTTTTCATGGTTGAATCATGTGATTTGAGGATGATTTGAATTCTGGTCATATGGGTTTAGAGAGAGAAAGTTGTTAGATAAATTTGATTTTGAGCTATGTTAGTGTTTAGTGTTAGTTTAGCATATTTAGGAACAAAACAACAAGAAAAGAATTTATTTTCCTCCATTACCATTATTGGCTGAATTTTCTAGGGGAATATTGGCTGATGATCTTGATGTTTATTTGAGGAATTATGATGAATAATGATGAATTATGAGTCTAGAAAAATAATGGAAATTTTTGGAGCAAAAATATGAATTTTTACCCATTAGGGGTATTTTCGTAATTTGCTATCAAGACTGATAATTTGCACCACACCGAGGGACTTTAAGTCAATTTGGGTGCAATTGAGGTATAGAAACTGAAAAAAATTAATTTGAGATTAAATTGGACACGTTAGTAATTTAATCGGGTAATAGGCCGAATTAGGTTAGCACCGCATTTAAGCGGTAGTCGGATAAGTTGCATGTCATATCATGCATATATATCGAGCCTGAATTGATTTTATAATGGTCAAGCATTGATGTGGTGAATTATGTATTGTACATTGTGGATAGGTGGTGAGCAAATTACACTGGTAAAAGTACCAAAATTGTGCTTGAAGACTGGGATTAGGAGTACATCGACTCCTAGAACTGTGAGTGGACAATTTATCGTCTTAAATATCTAGAGTAATTATACTTGTTTGATGCTTTTATTGAATGGTGAATTTAAATTATAAAATATTATGTTTTCCAATTAAAATGTTTTTTTAATAAAAAATGAGATTTATACTGGTTTTGAAATCAAATATTGTTTTGGGAAAATTGAGTATATGGAGACTGTGTTGAAATTTATGATTTTATATGTTATTGAAATTGGGGCTTATGACACTATGGTAGCATGATGGCTAAATTTTTGGGGTTGGCATGAAATATATGAACAATTTTGGATTGGTCTCGGTAGACTGGATTACATTTTATTCGCCCTATTATGCTACTGGAATTTTTATGGGTCTGGTGGTATATTAAACGGTCACTGCAGTGGTGGGGGTTTCCGTGGACTGCCTATGAGAGGGGCACGGTAACTCAATTATATACTTACCTCCGGGGGGAGATGTTGGGTGAAGTATCTCCTGAGGTATGATTTGAGTGCACCTCACGTTCGGGCCACCACGTGAGAGTGAGACTCAGCCAACGCCAAGGAACGGCTGTGTGTCAGATGTGAAAACATGTTTATGGGTATGGGTCATTGAACAGCCTTGGCGGTCTCAGTGGGATACCTTGACGAAGGTACCCGCGAGAATGATATTGGCAGGGGCCAAGTTTAAAAAAATTCATAAGTCGGGGAAATTTTGATGAAAAGAAATTATTTGGTATAGATTGAAACGAATTTTGTGTTATGAACATTAATGAGATATAACGTTTTTATATTGTCTCCATCTACTCGGCTTTAGATGCTTTTGATGGTAATTGTTTACTCACTGGGATTATTTAATCTCACCCCTCTTCCTATCCATTTTTCAGGCTCAGGACAGTTTGTTGATAGTTGATTAAGACGAGAATTAATCTCGGAGTTGCATCATAGGAAGTAAGGGTTCGTAGCTCTACACCTTCTTGGTTAATTAGGGGCCCACGTGTCACTGTAAACGAAATTTCATACTTTAATTATCTTTATTACTATATGAATAAATTTATTTTACTCTTATGCTACAAAAGTTATTTTAGGAAGACTTTGAAAATATTGTATTTTAAGAAAATAGAATATTTTATTTAATGTTTTTATTATATTCAAATAGCTATAATTTTACTTTAAACGAATGTTTTAGACTTCAAAATTTAATTTAAATCATGAAATATGTGTTTCCACTTACATATTATATTTTTTCGGATTTCGAAATTTCAAAAAAAAGAAAATGACGAAAATGCCCCAGTGAGCTAGAAAATAATATTTTTATTGTTTTGAGTTGGAAACAACTTATGATTTCTTGAAATGCGAGATTTAATAACTGTCGCTCACCGGGGAGATGCGGAAGTTGATGCTAAGCCTTGCGGGGTTTCGATCGGCATTCGGGGTAATGAGTGCTTATCGAGACGTCGCGGCGGTTGTCACGGGCCCGATGGGAGTTCCGGGTCGTGACAATTAGATTGGTATCAGAGCCTGGTTTAAAGATCAAAGATTTTGATTTTAAAGCTTTGGATTTCAAAGTTTTTGATTTTAAAGTTGTTTTAAGAAATCCACACTGACACTGCGTGGCCCAAGTTAAGTTAAGTTAAGTAAGTCAAGTTAAGTTAGGTTATATCGAGTTAGTTGCATATAGAATTTAAATTCATCTAAGTCTATTCCATTTCTTATTGTAGAGTACCATGCCTCCTCGACGTGGGCGTCCACCTCTCTATAGGTCAGTAGGGAGGGGAAGAGGCCGTGCTAGACTTAGTCAGCCAGATCCCGTGGAAAGGGAGTCTGCTGCACCTACTTTTCGAGCAGCACCTGCTGTTGAGCCTACTGAGATTCCTCCACCTCCTCCACCACCTACTGCTACTCCTGGTGTTCATGCCATGTCTCTTGAGGCAGTCCAAGCATTAGCAGCTTTTCTTAATGTCATTATGGGCCAAGCTCAAGCTGGTCGAGTCCCTCATACTGTTCCCCCAGCAGTATCTCCAGTGCCACCACCACCACCTCTTGTTCCACCACCAGTGCCAGATGTCTCCATTTCCAAAAAGCTTAAGGAAGCTAGGCAGCTGGGTTGCACTTCTTTTATTGGTGATTTGGATGCAACTGCAGCTAAAGATTGGATTACTCAGGTAACGGAGACATTTGTGGATATGAAATTGGATGATGATATGAAGTTAATGGTGGCCACAAGATTACTAGAGAAGAGGGCTCGTACATGGTGGAGCTCGGTAAAATCACGTTCCATTACTTCGTTGACTTGGATAGACTTCCTACAAGAATTCGACGGTCAATACTACACCTACTTTCATCAAAAAGAGAAGAAGAGAGAATTCCTAAGTTTACAACAAGGGAATTTAACCATAGAAGAGTACGAGGCTCGTTTCAATGAGCTGATGTCATATGTGCCAGACCTGGTGAAGTCTGAGCAAGATCAAGCTAGTTATTTTGAAGAAGGGCTCCGTAACGAGATCAGAGAGAGGATGACTGTGACAGGCCGGGAGCCTCATAAAGAAGTTGTACAGATGGCTTTAAGGGCCGAAAAACTCACGAATGAAAATCGGAGAATGCGAGCTGAGTTTGCAAAGAGGAGAAACCCGAATGTATCCTCTAGTCAACTGCCCAAAAGAGGTAAGGACACATTTGCTTCTGAGAATACTGTTTCTGTTCCGGTGATATCTCCTCGACCCCCACTTTCACAGTTACAGCAGAGACCTCCGAGATTTAACAGGTCTGGGATGAGTAGTACTTCCGAGAAGAGTTTTGGAGGTTTAAATAAATGCGAAAAATGTGGGAGATATCATGTTGGGGAGTGTTGGGGCATAAGATGCTTTCATTGTGACCAGCCGGGCCACATTAGGAGTGATTGCCCACAGTTAGGACGGGCTACAGTAGCTGCTCCATCCCCACTAACTCATACGGATATGCAGAGGAGAGATTCCTCTAGAGTACACCCGAGGCAGGGGGTAACTGTACGATCTGAAATGGGTAGCAACACCCCAGCACAACCATCTTTGAAGCCATTGACTCGTTCTTCAACAAGAGTTTTCGCTGTAACGGAAGATGAAGCACGAGTCCGATCTGGAGAAAGTGAGTGAAAAGTTAGACGAAGGTGTAAAATAGTGATAGGGGATGTAAATACCAAGTGATGGACGTGTAAATAAAGGTTTCAAGAATAATATAGTAAATGAGTTCATATGGAATATGGTTGTAAGAATTTCTTACTATATTGTGGAAATTAGAACTCAAAAATACTTGAGGTATACAAAGTTCAAATGAACTTAAATCTTAAGCAATAAATTGATGTCGAAATACAAGAAGGATACAAAGCAATATAGAGGCACGAAAGATGATTAAGGACAAAGGGATGACTCTGAGGAATTATGATACTGCATCGTATGCGATGATTAAATCAAGAAAGATCTTGGATGCATAAATGGGATTATAAAGCATATACACATATGTGGGGTTGATATTGTGATTAACTAAAATAAAGAATGATTTTTAGTGAATTAAGATTCCCTATAAAGGAGATAACAGGAGAAGTTGAGCATCGAATAAAAGATAATACCCCGCCTTTTCTTTGAGTTAATAAGTGAAATTTTGAGGACAAAATTTTATTTTAAGGGGGGTAGTGTTGTCAAACCCTACTTTGTAAAATAATTATAATATCATTCACATGCTCGATAGAATGTTTGTATATTTAGGAAGTTCGAGAAATCGTTAAAAGACGATATTGCCTCTAATGGTATCATTAAGTCGATTAAGCCTCGAACTAGTTCAAATAGGAATTTTGAGGTGAAATTAAGAGTTTCACAGTTCAAGGATGACTCAAAATGGTAATTAGGAGTTCGAGGATCAATTCGGAGTCAAATTGAAATTTTCACTATATAAGGGTAAAATTGTAATTTTTCCATCTGCGGATAAAATTTGAGATTTTGAGAGAATTTAGATCACATTTGACAAATTGGGGAATGATATGAGTATAAGGGATAAAAAATATGTCTATGGACAATTTTTCAGTTTTTGGGGCAAAAATGTAATTTTTGATTTTTACGGGGGCAAAAGTGTAAATATCAAAAATTACTTCACCAACACTTTGGAAAAATCTGGAAATTTCACTTAAGACTTGGATAAGTCAAAGGGAATGCATGGTGGAAAAAGTAGGACAAATGGATGGCTAGAAAAAAAAATGAATTAATAAAATATTTAAAATATGAATAAAATAATATTATTTCATTAAACAATAAAAAAGGCATAAAAAAAATCAGCCCACCCATTCTTCTTCTTCAACATTCGGCCAAGCAAGAAACAAGAGAGAGAAAGGAGAAAATAAAACCCTAGCTAAGAAATTTAAAGGGAAAATAGGTGGAAATTCAAAAATCAAGTGAAAAAAGGTAACATTTCTTAAATTTGTCTTGTGCTTTACCTTTCCCATGCATTTTTCATCATTTTTCATGGTTGAATCATGTGATTTGAGGATGATTTGAATTCTGGTCATATGGGTTTAGAGAGAGAAAGTTGTTAGATAAATTTGATTTTGAGCTATGTTAGTGTTTAGTGTTAGTTTAGCATATTTAGGAACAAAACAACAAGAAAAGAATTTATTTTCCTCCATTACCATTATTGGCTGAATTTTCTAGGGGAATATTGGCTGATGATCTTGATGTTTATTTGAGGAATTATGATGAATAATGATGAATTATGAGTCTAGAAAAATAATGGAAATTTTTGGAGCAAAAATATGAATTTTTACCCATTAGGGGTATTTTCGTAATTTGCTATCAAGACTGATAATTTGCACCACACCGAGGGACTTTAAGTCAATTTGGGTGCAATTGAGGTATAGAAACTGAAAAAAATTAATTTGAGATTAAATTGGACACGTTAGTAATTTAATCGGGTAATAGGCCGAATTAGGTTAGCACCGCATTTAAGCGGTAGTCGGATAAGTTGCATGTCATATCATGCATATATATCGAGCCTGAATTGATTTTATAATGGTCAAGCATTGATGTGGTGAATTATGTATTGTACATTGTGGATAGGTGGTGAGCAAATTACACTGGTAAAAGTACCAAAATTGTGCTTGAAGACTGGGATTAGGAGTACATCGACTCCTAGAACTGTGAGTGGACAATTTATCGTCTTAAATATCTAGAGTAATTATACTTGTTTGATGCTTTTATTGAATGGTGAATTTAAATTATAAAATATTATGTTTTCCAATTAAAATGTTTTTTTAATAAAAAATGAGATTTATACTGGTTTTGAAATCAAATATTGTTTTGGGAAAATTGAGTATATGGAGACTGTGTTGAAATTTATGATTTTATATGTTATTGAAATTGGGGCTTATGACACTATGGTAGCATGATGGCTAAATTTTTGGGGTTGGCATGAAATATATGAACAATTTTGGATTGGTCTCGGTAGACTGGATTACATTTTATTCGCCCTATTATGCTACTGGAATTTTTATGGGTCTGGTGGTATATTAAACGGTCACTGCAGTGGTGGGGGTTTCCGTGGACTGCCTATGAGAGGGGCACGGTAACTCAATTATATACTTACCTCCGGGGGGAGATGTTGGGTGAAGTATCTCCTGAGGTATGATTTGAGTGCACCTCACGTTCGGGCCACCACGTGAGAGTGAGACTCAGCCAACGCCAAGGAACGGCTGTGTGTCAGATGTGAAAACATGTTTATGGGTATGGGTCATTGAACAGCCTTGGCGGTCTCAGTGGGATACCTTGACGAAGGTACCCGCGAGAATGATATTGGCAGGGGCCAAGTTTAAAAAAATTCATAAGTCGGGGAAATTTTGATGAAAAGAAATTATTTGGTATAGATTGAAACGAATTTTGTGTTATGAACATTAATGAGATATAACGTTTTTATATTGTCTCCATCTACTCGGCTTTAGATGCTTTTGATGGTAATTGTTTACTCACTGGGATTATTTAATCTCACCCCTCTTCCTATCCATTTTTCAGGCTCAGGACAGTTTGTTGATAGTTGATTAAGACGAGAATTAATCTCGGAGTTGCATCATAGGAAGTAAGGGTTCGTAGCTCTACACCTTCTTGGTTAATTAGGGGCCCACGTGTCACTGTAAACGAAATTTCATACTTTAATTATCTTTATTACTATATGAATAAATTTATTTTACTCTTATGCTACAAAAGTTATTTTAGGAAGACTTTGAAAATATTGTATTTTAAGAAAATAGAATATTTTATTTAATGTTTTTATTATATTCAAATAGCTATAATTTTACTTTAAACGAATGTTTTAGACTTCAAAATTTAATTTAAATCATGAAATATGTGTTTCCACTTACATATTATATTTTTTCGGATTTCGAAATTTCAAAAAAAAGAAAATGACGAAAATGCCCCAGTGAGCTAGAAAATAATATTTTTATTGTTTTGAGTTGGAAACAACTTATGATTTCTTGAAATGCGAGATTTAATAACTGTCGCTCACCGGGGAGATGCGGAAGTTGATGCTAAGCCTTGCGGGGTTTCGATCGGCATTCGGGGTAATGAGTGCTTATCGAGACGTCGCGGCGGTTGTCACGGGCCCGATGGGAGTTCCGGGTCGTGACATAATTGTAGACACTCCATTTTGTTCGAGTCAATTTAAAGCATTTTTTTATTTTTATTTTTATTTTATTATTTTATTTGAATTTGTTTTGATTTTTTTCTTTCTTTCTTTTGCTTCATTGTAGGCTATAATTAATCCCAACTTAGACTTGGGCTCTTTTGGGCATCTTTGGGGCTTTAAAAGCCCAAATACCATTGTCATTGTTAAATGGATCCATTTTGGGCTTTTGAAACTCAAAGGCCTCTAAATCCAAAAAAAAAAAAAAAGATTTTGACCTCGCTTCCATGACAACCTTACCCTCTCCCCAAGAAGTGTTTACCTATTTTTTAAGTAAGTGTTTTACCCTTACCATTTTACCTTCTTTCGGTTTGCAGGGGAAAGGAAATTTTTATAAGAAACAAGTTACCAAACTTAAGGATGCTACATTGGTAGCATCCAAGGCGTTGCGAATTGGCAGTAGGCATGCGAGGAAGGTTTTCAAAACCCTCATCCTCGTCTATAAATAAGAACATAGAGCAACAAAGAAAAGAAGATAAAAAAAGGAAAAAAAAAGAGAGAGGGGGGAAGCTAGTTTTAGAAGAGAGAAAACCCTAGAGGGCCGCTTGGAGAGAAAAGAAAACTTAGAAAGATCCTTGTAAAATAGTACAACCTAGACCTAGTAGCCAATCACCACCAAACACAAATCAAAAAAATAATTTTTTAGCCTCATTTTTCTTAGATCTAGGAGAAAAGGAGAGGTTTTTGGACAAAGTAATCTGATCAAAAGGTAGAGGAGATTGAAAGAAATTTTTGATGAAAGTTTGTGGATTTTTCGATGTCGGCATGCAACAGTCGACAACGGCGGACGGTGGTAGAGGCCAAATTGTTGGTTTAATCAAATTCTGATAATAAAATATTTATTTGGAAAAAGATTAATTTTTTTATTAACATTGTAACCCTAAGCCCAATGTAGATATCAAATAAAAAATTATCTCTAGAGCTAACAAGTAAAAATTATCTTGAACCTTTGATTATCTTAATGGTCTTGAAGTTGCACATTTTTATCAAACCTAATGATGGAGTATGAAGAGATAAAAAAGAGGAGAGCAAGAAAAGAATGGTTGAGAGGGACTTGGAGAGGAAAAATAATTATTTTTAATTGTATTTTTTAAAAAAAAGTTATTAATATTTAATTTTAAATTCGTAAAAATTTTTGATTTTATCTCATTAAGATCCGTTCATTAAATATAAATCATATCTAATTAATATATTATTATTATTATTATTATTATTATTATTATTATTATTATTCAATTATGACATTGAGACGAGTCTGAGTCTTTGTTGCTTGGACAAAAGTGGCTAAGTGTAAAGTTGGATCATAATTTCTCAAGTTTTGGTTGGCTTTCTGATTGATTAAATAAATAACATATAATTATTGTATTTTACTATTATTCAATTATGTCATTGCAATTGACACTAGAGCTAAGTAAAACCAAATCAGATTAATTACCCACTCAAATTAAATGTGATTTGGGTAAAATAGTTCAGTCTAATTGGTCCATTGGATCAATTGATTTAAAATGTTTGATCCAATTGGTTTTTTAATGGGTTCTCAGTTTTAAAATTTTTTGATCAATCCACCCAAAAAAACCAAATTAATTTTTTATATATCAATATATAAAATATTTTTTATATATATTAAGAAGAATTGATAGTAAACTTAATTAATAATATACTTAAAATATATTAATTTATTATATGTAAGTATGCAAGTCAAAATTCATAACAATTTAATTTTAGTTGTATATATATTTTTATTAATAAATCTATATTAATATAAAATTATAAGTTATATATTTTAGATGATATAACTTATATGTTAATATTATAATATATAATAGTAAATATCCTACATATGATTACACTTAATAACCTTATTAATTTTCACCTTAGTTTTTATAACATATTGTTTATAATTAGTTATTATTTATACAAGCTTTGATATAAAACATTACAACATGTAGGTTGTGTCATTAATTTCATATATACATAATAAAGTAATATTATATATATATATATATACATATTTTTAATTTATATATAAGTATTATTGTAACTTATAATAAACTTTATTTATATGGTTACACTTAATAATTATTTTAGTTATCGCCTTAATTTTTATAACATATTGTTTATAATTAGTTATTATTTATAATAAACTTTGATAAAAAAAAATTAAAATATTATAACATATAAGTTGTGTCATTAATTTCATATATATAATAAAGTAATATATCATATATACTTATATTTAATTTATATATAATTTGTATATATTATAATTATGGATGAAGTTTATAACTTTTAATATTATAATTTGTTGAAAAAATTAATAAAATTTTAGTCTAATGGTCCAAAACCAAATCAATCAAACCGATTCTATGTTTGGTCGGTTTAGTTGTCTTTTATGTTTGGTTGGTTTTGATTGGTTTTTTAAAAATATTTGATCTATTTAGTCTTTAGGTATGGCGGACCAAACCACCTAATTCACTTGTATGCTTGCCCCTACTTGACACATGCAATGTAGTTAATTTTAGGGCAAACTCTACCTACATCTTTTTTGATTTCAATTTTTCTGCATGATGCCTTGTGATTTATTTTTTTTCTCAATAAGAACCTTTTGGATATCTCTTTTTTTTTTTACAGTTAGCATCCCGTAGATAACTTTCATTCTCGTAAGGACGTAGGCTATTAATTTTGTCAAGTAAAATTACCAAAATATTCTCCATTCAAAGTTAGCTTATTGTTTAAATAAGTGTATTTTATAATTTTACTGAATCAAATTAATAAACCCCTTTTGAAAATAGAAATTATCTATAAAGTGCTACTGAGAAAAAAAATCACAAAGTGCTAAGTAGAAAAAGTTGAAATCATAAGAGATGAAGGTGTAGTTTCTATTAATTGCATAAAAAATTATAATTATAATTTAAATTTAATTTTTTGAAATTAAATGGTAGTTAACTGTCTCATGGATATGTCTATCTGTACATACAATTTTTTGTCTTTACATTGACTCAAATGGCATTTTGAAAATACAAAAACAACTCATAATCAACCTATTTCTTCAAATATTTTTAGGATTTTCTTATATCATTTTGCTGCAAAAACACAACCCATGGCTAGTTGTTCTTTAAAAAAAAGATGGCTAATATCCAAAAAAGCTCTTAAAGTATGAAAGAAATTTTATATCAGTCTTGAAATTTTTGTTGCGTTCATATAAGTTCTTGGACTTTTATTTTGAGCTAAATAAACCTACATATTTTTATTTTTAATCAAATAAAGCCTTATATAAATTGACAAGTGATATTTTGATTAATGACAATTAGTCAATCATTAGTTATAAGGGTTTATTTTATTCAAAATAAAAGTATAGGGGTTTGATTAGACGCAATAAAAGAATAATGATTTATTTGAATTTTCATGAATAGTTTATGAGATTATTTGAACATTATGCCAAAAAAAATTTTAAATTTAAAATAATCGATGCTGAAATATACAATAATTTCTCTGCATCAGCTGTAATGGACAGAAAGAAAAAAGGATATAGTAATTGCATAGGCTTCTGTCTTCCAGGAAACATAACATAAATAGAATAGATGATACCATTTTATTTCACTTGAATAATACTTTGCGGAATACATTGCAATTTTATAAAGATACTATAACGGTATAACCACACCAGGTTTCTTTGCCTCTGTGTTGGCTTCTTTGGAACACCTTATTAAGAGGATATGACGATGGTATAGTTGAGTTTACTAAATAATTAATACCTAAGAGAAATGGCTTTACTGGCTTAATATACCTTGTCCAGTTCCTAATTGAAACTAATTGGGTATTTCTCCTGTTTATTTGGGAAAAACAGCCCCCAATGTTTCTCATATTCCGGTTCTTTCCCATTCTCATCAAACATGGCAAACAAGTAAGTATCTATAGGCTTTCCTCGTTTCTTTGGAGTCCCTTCATTCACATGTCGAACCAAGTTTGTGTTATAAGTCCTTGCATTATCAACACTCGTTGCTGGTCCACCGTCTGATGGCCAACCGCTTTCTGAAACAACAATGTCCAGAGATCCTCCACCATTCTTCTCCAGGGCAGAGTAAAAGGCATCCAGCATCGCGTCAAACAGGTTCTGGTATTGCAATGGGCCATCCGTCACTACAATAGATGGAGATGTAAAGAGAGCATAATCAAGAGAAACTTGTCCTGGGTTTTCAATGTGGCTAAAGTATGTATATGTGTTAACAAGCAATGGAGCTTGGTTGTCCCTCAAGAAGTTTATGACGGGAGCAAGAAGTTGTTGATATTCAGGATGAAAATTGCCATTTGATGGAGGGAAAGAAACTTTAAGAGCACCGAAAAACGTAGCGGTCGAAACTTTGATCTGGTTCCCTAGACCTGCTCCAACAATTGCATTGCGAATGTTCTGCATCGCTGGGAAAAGGAATTGTGCAAATGAATCCGAAGGCTTTACTTCATTCCCAACAGCAAGGTATTGAAAATTAACATTGCTGTATTTCTTAACGTTGTCTTGGACCCATTGATCTGCGTTGCCTTGACTAGCAGCAACACGTTCAAGGTGATCATTCGGAACATCTAACAGGAGCTTGATGTTGGTACCTCCAAGGGCTTGGAGAGCAGCTTCGTCCGGACCATAGAGTCGCATTCTTTGGATGTTTTTTTGTTGAAAGAGGGCTATAACTTCTGCGCTTGGTGGTAAGTTTTTGGCCATCATTCCGTAACAAACACCAACTTCTGCACCTGCATTAGATTCAAGAACAGTTTTAACTTTTAACTTGCTCTTAAGGTATGTGGAGCTTAATTAATTTACGAGAACGATGTCTTTTAAGAAACAAAAGTACACTGTTCTTTTTTTTAAATGCCATACACTTGTTCTCCAAAAGTATATATACGTATATATAACACAAAGGCACATAGACAAAATAGAGCCTAATGAATGTAAAAGAGAAGACCTGTGGGTTTCAAGATAGCCAGTAGCAACCCCAAAAGTAGCATAGTCGAATGCATGATACTGCATTTGTTAACCAAACAAGATTTACCCATGGAGGAAGAATGGAAGCGAGTTACAAGGGGAAAATTGTAATAGTATTTAGGTACGTGAAACTGCAACCTGTCTTCGACACTAATTCTTAGCAGCCTTTTATAGAGAAATAGAAAGAATTTCCTTTGCCAGGTCAATTACTCCTTGGAAAAGTAGGTACAGAACCAAAAATTCTTCCATCATTTAAGGCACATTTTGCAACTTGTTTACTGGGAGTTGTGACCTGCATACTCACAGAAAAGTCTTGAGTCGTCCGTGTCCCTTTCTGTCTGAACCTAATTATGTACGTCATTGAAGAAACAATAGAAGTCACTATACGCAACATTCAAAGAGGTAATTTATCTTGCCAGAACTAAATGTTTTAAGTGAATCTATTTCATTACCCCAATATAGATTTCTATATTCTTTCTTTTTGTTATTGGGTTAATTACATATTTGGTATTCAAACCATAATCAAATGTTCGACTTTATACATAAAGTTTAAAAGTAGCCGAGTAAAAACTTGAACTTTGTTTATATTTATCTGTTTACACATGGGATTACGTCGTTAAACTAATGGGTGATGTATTCAAAAACAACCAATAAGGAATTGTGACATTGAAAAAGCATTTTTAAAATGAAAAAAAAAAGATAATGACGTGGCATTGTGTTAAACACGTTTTGCGCTCTTATGGATTATATTTTTGACATGTTACTCATTTTGTTAATGGAGTTAGTTTCACATGCAAACTGATAAATGGAAGTACAGTTTGAGTTTTTTTTTTTTTGAAGAAGGGAATCGACTTTTACTTGAACATGAAACTATAAAGAAGATGAATAAAAGTAATATTGAAGATGAAAATAAGGCCTACTCATTTGCGTTCAATTTCAATGTATTTATAGTACAACTATATGATTGGATAGATTGTTAACAAAGATAAAATGTTATCAAGCTATCTTATCAAAAATTGAAGAAAGGATAAGACTTTTCTAATCTAACTGTGTATGGCTCTATCTGACACTTCTTTCTTGTTTCTTGGAGTATTCCCTTTAAGTATGACTTGATTGGAATATAATCTTGTTGTGTGTTTATCCTATTAGAAGATATGTTAATCTTTTGAGATGTTAGAATATCTTCATGTTGTATGTTCATCTTATTAGAGGATATGTTGATTCCTTGAGATGTGTTGATCATTTGAGCAAGTGGAGTGGTTCCTCTAATATACCCCTACAAGATAGGGGAGACTGAACTAACAGCAATCTTGGATAGGAGGAGATGAAATCTAGATTTAGACAAGGGTTTAATTAGTGCATTTGCAAATTGGTTTTTAGTGGAAATTTGTTGCACAATATTGACCATCTCCAACCTTCTCTCAAACAAAGAAATAATTAAGTGCACGATGTTTCAGTTGTGTGGAAAACAAGGTTCTTGCAAGCGTAAGTAGTATTGAGATTATCACAAAATACTGTTGGAGATGTGAGAATTTGCACTTGCAATTCTTGAAGAAGTGATTAGATCCAAGTTAATTCAAAAATAGTTGTGACAATTGCTCTGTATTTTGCTTCAGTAAAGGATTTTGCCACTAATTTTGCTTCTTTGAAAACTATGAAATTGGTGTGCCACTTAGGTAAATGATGAATGCGGAGGTAGATGTTCTGTCATATGGATTTCTTACCCAATTTGAGTTTGAAAAAGCAAAGACACGTGTTACACTTCTTTTGAATAAATAAGCCATGGAAAAGTGCACTTTTGAGGTATCGTAAGACTATTTTAAGAGCTTGAAATAGTAGAGTTGTTGGCTTGTGCATAAATTAGGAAAGTTTATTAAAAACAAATTTCACATCTGGCCTAGTTAACGAGAGATACTAAAGTTGATCCAACTAGCTTCCTGAATTCCTTAACATTAGTTGCTATCGAGCCATCATTTAGTTTGCGTGAAACTAAAGTGGACAAAATAGTGGAGTATTCCTTTACACCAGTCATGTTGGCCTTTGTAAATTCTTTAAAATATACTTATGTTGAGACAATAGGAACCACTTTAAATACTAGAAGTTTAGAGTGATAAGATCTTTGAGAGAGAATTGAGAGGACAATGCCTGAATGAATGCAGTGAGGAAGGGTTTGTAATTTTTTGTCAAAATAAGGTCATCAACATATACGCAATGACATCATTAAAGTGATTGATAAATAATGATGAATTTGCCATAGAGTTGGAGAAGCCATAACTGGTAAGGAAGCTGCTGAGGGCTTGAAACCATGCTTGAGGTGCATGCTTTAGGTCATAAATGACTTTCTTGAGTTTGCATATAAAATTAGGTTTGGTTTTATCATAGAATACTGGTGGTTGTTATAGACTTTTTCTATCAAATCCCCTTGCAAAAATGCATTGTTCACATCCATTTGGTAAAGTGGCTAGCTGTCATGTAGTGCAAGATAGAAAACAATTTTGATACTTGTAAATTTCACAACAAGACTAAATGCTTCATTGAAGTCAAGGCCTGGTCATTGTGAGAACCCTTTGGCTGCCAATCTAACCTTATATATGAATATACTGCCATCTGGATTACGTTTGAATCTAAAAACCCGCATGCATCCAACTATGGTTCTATTGAAAAGAGATGATACTATGTCCTATGTGTTATTTTCAACCAAGGCATTGTATTCTTTAAACATGGCTTGCTTCCAGATAGGGTCCTTAAAGGCTTGTGTAGCATTAGTAAGTTTTGTGGGTGTAAGAAAAAGATGTGTTGTGACAATATATAATCATTTAGGCTTGAAATTGCCATTTTGAGACCTTGTATGTCAAACCCTGTTCTATAAAATAATTACGACGTCATTTACATGCTCAATAGAATGGTTGCATGTTTAAGAAGTTCGAGGAATCGTTAAAAGATGATATTGCCCCTAATGGTACCATTAAATCGATTAAGTCTCGAGCTAGTTCAAATAGAAATTTTGAGGTGAAATTAAGAGTTTCACGGTTCAGGGATGACTCAAAATGGTAATTCAGAGTTCGAGGATCAATTCGGAGTCAAACCAAAATTTTCACTATCTAGGGGCAAAATGGTCATTTGCCACCTGAGGATAAAATGAGAATTTTTAGAAAAGATTTTTTTTGCCCCATTTAACTTATTGGAGTATGATTTGAGTATTGGAGTATAATTTGAGGGTTTGGCAGTGAAAAAATTTAATTTCGGTGATTTCTAGAGTGTAGGGGCAAAATCGTAATTTTTCCACCTACGAACAAAATTTGAGATTTTGAGAGAATTTAGATCACATTTGACAAATTAGAGAATGGTATGAGTATAAGGGATGAAAAATATGTCAATGGGCAATTTTTCAGTTTTTGAGGCAAAAATGTAATTTTTGACTTTTACGGGGGCAAAAGTGTAAATTTTAAAAATTACTCCACCAAGACTTTGGATAAGTCTGAGAATTTTTATCTAAGCTATGGATATGTGGGACAAGTGTATGGTGAAAATTTGGAAACAAATGGATGGCTAGAATTTAAGAAATTAATAAAACAAAAAAATGAATAAAATAATATTATATTATTTTAGCATTTAAAAAGGTCAAAATTTTCAGAATTCTCATCTTCTTCAAGCTGTCCAAACCAGGAGAAAAAAGGGGGAAAAGAAATAAGAACCCTAGCTGAAAAATTTGGGAAAAATCAAGAGAAATCAGAAATCAAGCATTAAAAAGGTAAATTTCATTGATTTCCCTTGTGATTTTCACTACCCATGCATTTTTTTCTCATTTTCATGCAAAATTAGAAAGTGGGTATGGACACCCATGCTGGCCAAACCTCCATGGATGAGTTTTGAACTTGAGTTTTGGTTGATTTTAATTGAATTAAGTGATTTTAGTTAGGTTATATTGAAATATAGTAAAAATAAGCTAGAGAAATAATTTTCTCCCATTGAAACCCATTATGCCGAATTTTCTAGGGGAATATTGGCTACTGATCTTGATGTTTATTTGAGGAATTATGATGAATAATGATGAATTATGAGCCTAAAAAAATAATGAGAATTTTCGAAGCAAAAATACGAATTTTTACCCACTAGGGGTATTTTCGTAATTTATTGTCGAGACTGATAATTTGCACCACACTGAGGGACATTAAGTTAATTTGGGTGCAATTGAGGTATAGAAATTGAAAAAAAATTAATTTGGAGTTTAAACGGACGCGTATATCGATTTATCGGATAAAAGACCGAAATAGGCTAACATCTCGTTTAGGCAAAATTTAGACATTTTGCACTTCATATCATGCATTAGTAGTATAAATTAGTTTATTTTGATTTAGTACCAAAGTAGTAAACCTCTTAATTGTGCAATTTGTCAAGGTGGCGAATCCTCTGGCAAGGGCAAAGAAATCGCACTCGAGGAGTAATAGTTGAAGTACCCGAATTTAGTTTTCGAAAACTGTGAGTGAACTTATTATCGTCTTAATTATCTAGAGTAATTTTATACAATTGTGTGATTTTATGGAAAATGGGTTTAAATGGTAAATTGCTATGCTTTAAGAGAAATTGTGATTTTATAAAATGATTTTATAAATTTTCTAGAAAATCGAATACTGGTTTTGAAAATAGAGTAATTGGAGACTGCTTGCTTGTGTTTTAAATTTATGGTTTTAAATTGAATGGCTTATGACAATAACTAAGCATGAATGGTTAAACTGATTTTGGTGTTAGAATTATTTGTTCTGTGTATTCAGCCTTGAGAAGCTAGGTTGCGATAAATTGCCATGTCATGCAGAAAAAGATTTTATAAATCAGGTGGTAGATAAAAGATTTGCTACTGCAGTGGTGGGGGGTTCCGTGGGCCAACCTATTAGAAGGGCACGGTAAACTCCTTTATATTCTCACCTCGGTCGTAAAGGCGCGTAGGGTATCTCCTGAGGTAGGCTTTTTGAGTGCACTTCACGTGGACCACCGTGTGAAAGTGAGACTCAGCCAACGCCAAGGAACGGCTATGTTTCAAAATAAAAATATGATTTATGCGAAATATGAATTTTTAATAGCCTTGGCGGACTCGGTTGGATACCCCTGGTCCAGGTGTCCTTGAGTACAGGATTAGGCATGAGCCAAGTTTTGAGTAATTCACGAGCCATATTGATTATTTGGTTGAAATGAATATTCGTGATGTGAAAAATTTGCTGAAGTTAATTATTTTTAAATGTCTTCATTTACTCGCCTTTAGATAGTTTGGATGATGTTTGTTTACTCACTGGGATTTTATAATCTCACCACCCTCAATTCCCCACATTTCAAGTTCGGGATAACCGGTAGATAGCCGATTGCATCAAGGACTTCAGTTAGCCTTGCATTGTCAAAATTATAGGTTCACAGACTCGCATCCTATTGGTTAGTTGGGGGCCCACGTGTCATTGTAAAAGTAATTTTATACTTTAGTTATTTGATTTAAAATATGTATGAACATATTTAGCTTTTACATCATGTTTTTGGCGAGTTTCGGTATTATCGAAGAAAAATGACGAAAATGCCCTTGTGAGCCAGAAAATAATATTTTATTATTTTGATTTGGAAACGACTTATGATTTCTTGAAATGCAAGATTTAATAACTGTCGCTCACCGAGAAGATGCGGAAGTTGATGCTAAGCCTTGCAGGGTTCCGATCGGCATTCAAGGTAATGAGTGCCTATCGGGACGTCGCGACAATTGTCACGGGCCCGATGGGAGTTCCGGGTCTTGACATTGTAACCATGGGATGTTTTTGTTAAGGTGAATCTGTTATAAAGGGTAAGGTAGTAGATGTGGAATTTAAAGGAATTAATGAAAATGAGGATTGTACCTGATCTTGAGTTGAGAATCTTTCACCCATGGTATCTACTTGCAAATTGTTAGAATGAGAAGATGAAGGAGAGAAGATAAGAACAAGATCAAAGTTAGAACAATCTATTGCAAGATTCCATGTTGTCTTTGAACTATCAAAATTATGTGTACTAGATGAGAAGATATAAGAAAATGGAAATTGGGATTCATTAAACAGAACATGTCTTGATATAAAAACCTTGTTAAATGAAAGGTCAAGACAAAGTTATGCACTTTGATTTTTGGATTAGCCAAGAAATACACATGGTTTAGACTTGCTTGTAATTTATGTGCATTGTATGGCTTAAGATGTGGATAGCATAAATAGATGAAAACTTTGAGTTTAAAATAGTTTAAATCCTAATTAAACAATACTTGATATGGACATTTACCTTGAATTGCAAAAGATGGTAATACGTTTAATAAATAGAAAGAATTAGAAAAGGCATAGGACCAATAGATAATGGTAAAGATGTTTGATGAAGAAGAGTGAAACCTATTTCAATAATGCTTCAGTGTCTTTTAACAACAATTGCATTGCTTTCGGGTGTGTGTGGTGGTGTTTGAAGGTGTTGAATGTCAAAAGAGTTAAAAAAGATGCCAACTTTAAGAATTCACCTCCATAATCAAAGTAAAATGGTAACAATTGAAGTTTTGAAATAATTCTCAAGCAAGGCTTTGAATTTAGGGAATAAAGAGTAAACATCATATTTGAATTTTAAAGGATAAAGCCCTATGTATCTTGAAAAATATCAACAAGGGAAACATAATTCCTATAGCCATCAATAGAAGGAATATATACAGGTCCCCAACATCAATATATAAAATATCTAAACATTTTCTTACTATGTTCGAAGCAAAAAAAAAAAAAAAAAGTAGTTTATGCATTTTACTATAGCAACTAGAATTGCAAGTGCTAATTGTCTATTTTGTAGTATAAGGTTAAAAAAAAACTTAAGCAGAAACTTCAAGACCTGTGGAGAAATATGTCCAAGCCTTCACTGCCAAGTAGATATGTTAGTTATGAGTCCTAGGAAGGCAAGAGAAGAAGGTTTTATGAGTGGTTCCTTATCTTCAAATGAATAAACTCCATTCCTATTCAAGACTTGTGCAAGTGGCTCGTTGGTGTTAAGATCCTTAACCAAGAAAAAAGAATGAAAAAATTCAACAAAAATTAGATTAAAATGAGTAAATTTTGATAATAATATGAGATTAGATTGTGCTTGTGAAACATAAAGAACATTATTTAGAGAAAAAGAGTGAGATGAGGGTGTAATAAAGGTTGAACTATTATGGGAGATAGGCAATCTAGTATCGTCACCAATGAATAGTGCATTATGGCCACCATATTCCATAGAGAAATCCTAATTTTGTAACTTGTTGATGACATGATGGGATGCACTAGAATCCACTAGCCAATTTGTTGAGTTTGCAATGTTAACATGATTGACTTTAGGAGTAGGTTGTAGAGGACTAAGTCTGAAATAGTTCTTGGTAGAATAACTTGCTTTGACACAGAATTGACATACAACTTTAAAAGTGGTTTGTGAGACATGCTTAGAAGCAGTATTTTGACGCAAAAATACAGAATTGAACCTGGTTAAATTTACATTGCAAAATTATTTGAACTAGATAGGAAAGGACACAATAGTTGACTTAGTGACAATGTGAGTAAAAGGTATGATTAATTATAAGGAAGTATCTTGTTTCTTTAGTAGTTCTTCATAATCTGAGAAATTTTCTAATAGCTCTTCCAAAGAAATGTATGACTCTTAAGCCCTTACACTAGTAACAATCTCCTTGAAGTTAATACCAATGTCATTCATGGATAACCAGTTCCTCTTCACTTACAGAAAAATTTAGCAAAGCTAATTCATTCACAACATTTCTAAGATTTTGACAATACTTAGATAATAACCTCGTTCCTTTATGCTTAGTGAGTTTTTCCCTCAAGTTCATCATCTTAGACCTTGATTTATTACATAAAGATTAGTGATCTTATTCCAAGAATCAAAAAAGGTTTCAGTTGAAACCAAAAAAGGTGCAACACTTTTTATAATAGAAGAAATTATGGTAGGAAGAAGTAGTTGATCTTGTCTTGTCCACTGATCAAGGACAAGATTGCAAACCAATATAAGAAGATTAGTGCCTTCTTAAAGTACCATGGCAAGTGGACAAAGGAAGGTTTCATTCATATATCTTAACAATTTGTAGCTAATAAAGAGGGATTTAAATTGGGTTTTTCATGAAGGGAAATTAAGGGTAATGAGCTTAATAGAGAGATGAGTTGCTGCATTAATGGCAATTAATTGTATTTGTTGATTTAAGTAGAAAAAGGTAGGCTTCGAAGGAATTATAAGAAATGAGGTTATGCTGTTGGAGTTTGGAGAGGCCATGGGTTGTTTAGTTATGCTCAATGGAGCTTAAGGCTTTGATACCATATAAAGAAAATAAATAAAAGTAATATTGATAATAAAAATAAGGCTTACTTATTTGCATTAAATTTTAATGTATTTATAGTACAAGCATATGATTGGATAGATTGTTATAAAGATAAAATCTTATCAAGTTATTGTATCTAAGATTAAAGCAAGGATAAGACTTTTCTAATCTAAGTGTGTTTGACTCTATCTGACATTTCATTCTTACTTTTTGGAGTGTTTCTTTTGAGTGACTGATTAAAATATCATCTTGTTGTGTGTTCATCCTATTAGAATATATATATTGATTTTTTGAGATGTTGGAATATCTTTTTGTCGTATGTTCATCTTATTAGAGAATATGTTGATCTCTTGAGTAGGTAGACTAATTCCTTTAATAGAAACCACATACATCAATTATTTTGTGAAACACATGAAACTAGTAAAGTCAATTGCTCCTAACATGAATTAATGATGGATATTGGAAACCTCATGTAGTTTGCTTCAATAGAATCACATCTTAATTTTAGCACATTTCTGATTTTTTACAGTAATTGTTGCAATGTGTGAGTCTGGGAACCAACCGCCTCGACGTGGGTTAAGGAGTCGCCACCATTTTTTTTTGTTTAGGTGTAAGTGACCACTTAATCAAATCTATCTTTTCTAATGAGATCCTAAACTCATATTAGGCTCATTAAAATGAACAAAGTCTGGTATACATAGTTAATTTAGGGTTCGAGAGTATGGTTATGCTCGGATAAGGTATTAACACCCTCACGATGCCCATTCAAAGAATTGTACCAATTAATCATTTATGTTATCCTATTTTAGCTGTAATTAAGAATATATGACTTTATACTTACTTGCATTTGCCTTAATTTCTATTTATTAATAATTTTCTATCTGTTAGTAAATATTAAAGACTTTTTCTAAGCCTTCCCAAAATTCTGATGAGGCTTTAGAAATTTTCCTTACCTAAAGAATATTTGTGAAAACAAGTTGACTTCCTCAAAAAATCTTCATCATCAGGCTTATTTGATGTTTTATGAGGATGACTCTCGGTTTAAACTACATATATTTTTTAGTATTTTATTATCCTATTTTTTTATTATTTTAGTAATTGTCGATACATAAATGAAATCCTTTTATCAAAAAGCTTATGTAAACTCTCCTAATGCTTTGGGGGAATCTAGGCATATTTTCTCACTTGGGGAATTCTCAAAAAACTTATTTGTACAATTCTCTTAAGAAAGTTCCTTAATCAAAGATTCTCACTCATGCCCGGATTAGTGTTATTAATGCATATGATGTAATCATGGAATGGATAATATAATTTTTTTATTTTATTAATATAGCGGATGAAAATCCTTGTATCGAAAATATTACATAAACTCTCCCAGCACTTCTATGGAATCTAGGGATATTTCCTCACCTAGGAAATTTCTTGAGAAATTTGACTCTGCATTTCTATCAAGAAAATCCCATCCTTGGGGATTTTTATCCGCTTGTAAAAAATAATTATCTTGAATGAGTGCAACACAATAAGAAATGAATGTTGATGATGCAAAAACGAATAAAGAAAAATATTTATTTATTTTGTTGTATTTTCCCTTTTTTATTAATACATTTTTTAAAGAATTCTCACACTCTATTTGTTCTTTATATATATATATATAACTTTTGCACATAATTTCTAATTGTTAAAATAAATTTAACAACTATTACCATTATTATTTTACCAACCATTCTTATCTATTAATTATACAGACTTATATACATATTTTTCAATCCATTTATTACCAGTAATTTTCATAACATCAATAGTTTATTTCATATATATACATACATACATATATATATATATATATATATATATATATATATATATAATCTTCTGTAAGAAAAACAAGTTACAGCTACAACTTACATTTTTATAATAATCATATTTTCATTATTATTTTTTATTATATTATATTATATTTATAAATTTTTAAAATAATATTCAATATTTATTATCATTATTATTTAATAAGTTATTATTTACCCTATCAACATTTATCATTTATTATTTTTTTTTTGTGATTCATATTTGTATTATTTTATTATTATGTGAGTTATTTTTTTTTAACCCATGTTAATTAAATAAACATATTATTATTTTTTTATTATTAGTTTATATTTTTTGATTATTATTGTATTTTAAAATAATGATAATTGAAATTAATTAATTATTGAGATAAAATTTTAAGACCCTCCAACTCTTTGATGGGGTCCTGATTTATCTCTCACTCTTGGAAAATTTCTTTGGAATTATCTCTCTACACATTCCAAGAAAAATTTCATAATTAACTTCAATACAAATTAATCATATTTAATTAATTAATTTCTTGCAAAATATAATAATAAAAGCATAAGAAAATAAATGGACTAAAAAATAAAAGGAAACCCAAGGAGCTTACCTTCAGTAGGCTAGGCAAGAGCTTAAAAACCTCCTTGGATTTTTTTAGCCTCCACGAGTGTGGGCCAATTTCCATTCCTTTATTGTTATTTCCTTTTTGTTTTCCTACCAACAATATGATACCATTGGAGGATCTTTTATTTACGGAATTTATTCTTTTATATAATAGTTCTTTGTTAACTTTTTCCTTTACTTATACTTTAAAGAAGTCTAGGATTAGAAAACTTCCTTTTATATTATTTATGTTACTTGCACTCCAAGCAAGCCATGTATATATATATGTCTTCATTTTGTTAATGAAGAACAAGGATTTTTTTGACTCTATTCTTTTGAGTCATTTTAATTTTCATGGTATCAAAGCAAGTTACGAAACCTTGATGTTTTTTTTTTAAAATGGCAAAAGATGATGCGAATAATGAAAATGGCAAGAGTACTAAAGAATTGGTGGCGACTATGAGTGCTAATCAAAGCAAGGTCATTGATGCCACTTCTCCATACTACTTGCAGTCGTCTGATCATCTAGGCTTGATTTTTGTGACGCACCCTCTCAATAAAAGTGGAGATAATTATTTCACATGGAGGAGTAGCTTTATGAATGCGATTTATTCCAAAAACAAAGCAAGTTTTGTAGATGGAACGATAGAAAGACCAGATGTTGATTCTTTGGATTTACAGCCATGGATTCAATGCAATGCAGTGATTCTTTCTTGGCTTACAAATGCACTTGTTAAGGAGCTTCAAGGTAATGCTGCTCATGTTGAAACTACAAGAGAAATATGGGTAGATTTGGAAGAAGGATTTACTTAAGGACTTGTACCAAGAGTCTACAAGTTGAAGCGCACCATAGCTCTTTTACAACAAGAGAAATCCTCGATCTCATGCTATTACGGTAAATTAAAAACCATTTGGGGTGAATTACAAGGTCTCAATCCGGTCCCATCATGCCAATGTGGGTGTACTTGTAGTGCGATGAAAAGGATGCAATCAATGCATGAGAAAGAAAAGGTTTTTGATTTTTTGATCGGACTTGATGAAGTATATTCAATTGTGCGATCACAAATATCAAGTGTTGATCCATTACCAAATCTTGGAAGAGCTTACGCCATTGCAACACAGGACGAGAAAAAATGTTTAGTCGCTACAACTCGTGCACCCATCATTAAAGCTACTGCCTTGTTGACTAAAGAAAATAATTCATGACAAAAGAAATATGATGATGGGAGTCATAGTAATTTCCATCTTGTATCCATTGTGGGAAGACAAACCATAGCAAAGAATATTTTTTCAAGGTGATTGGTTATCTAGATTGGCGCAAATTTGGAAAGAAGAGCAGTAAACAAACTAATTGTGGTCTATCGTGTTTCCAAGGAAATCAATGGGATGACAACGTACAACAAGCATGTTTTTAAGAGCTACTTGTGCCGCCACTATGGATGGAGTTAAATTTCCTATCCCAGGTTTAACTTCTGCGTAGCATCAGCAGCTACTAGCTTTACTAGGTAATCATGGACCATCAACAAGTAACCCATCTACAAACATGGTAGCCTCCAATGTTTCCGGTAAGAGAAACGATGAATGGGTTCTAAATACAAGAGCCACAAATCATATAACCCACAATATAGACTCTTTATCAAATGTGATATCTTGACTCGATATACCATCAGTACAAATTCCTGATAGTGAAATAATAGAGTTTCATGCTTTGGGCCAAGTTGCTCTTGAAAACAGATTAATCCTTGAGCAAGTTCTTAGGGTCTTTGATTCTTGTTTCAATTCATTGTCCGTTAGTAAATTGACACATGATTTACATTGTACAGTAACTTTTTGACTAGATTTTTTTTGTGATTCAGGACTTACCCTTGAGGAAGCTGATTAAAGTGGGTAGAGAACGGAATGTTCTTTATTACTTAGAGCCGATGAAAAGGGAAAGGCCATTGATAGCCAGCGATTCTGTTAATGCAAGTTTATGGCATCGACGCTTGGGGCATCTACTAGTAAATCGCCTTCTTTTGGTTCATAATTTATCCATTTCTTTCGATTGGAAGAAGACGTTATTTTGTTATGCTTGTTGTAAAGCAAAACAAACATGATTATCTTTTCCCATCAGTACAAATAAGACTATGCATGCCTTTGACTTAGTACACTGTGATATTTGGGCCCGTACAAAACAAAATCATTTTCTGGATCTCACTATTTTCTAACCATAGTGGATGATTTCAGTCTAGCAACATGGGTTTTCTTTATTAAATACAAGTAAAAAACTAGAACATATCTACTGCAATTTTTTAATTGGGTTTACACATAGTTGAACTTATGAGTTAAAATTCTACGGACAGACAAAGGCTTAGAATTTACTCATGATGATTTAATGACTCATTATTTTGATCATGGCATGGAACGTCAATCTAGATGTACAGACAAACCACAACAAATGGAGTTGTTAAATGAAAGCATAGTCATCTTTTAGAAGTTGCACAAGCATTACGATTTCAAGCTCATCTTCATATTTCGTTTAGGGGTGAATGTGTTCTGATTACCACATACTTGATCAACCACATGCGCCTCACTGTTTTACAAAATAATACTCCATATAAGGTTTTACTTTAAAAAAAAAGTCCCACATATGATCATTTGAGAAGCTTTACATGTCTTCGTTATGAGCATATATATAGCAAGCCATGTTACAAGTTTGCTCCACATGCTAAACTAGGTGTTTTATAGGGTATCCTAGTAGGCAAAAAGGATACAAAATTTAAGATCTTGAAAGTAAAAGGACTTATGTTTCACGGGATGTTCATTTTTTGGAAAACCTTTTCCATTTGCAGATTCTTCAGTAGCAAAATTTGTACAGTCAATTGATTTGGGTTGGACTACTAAATTGGATATTCCACTCAATCATGTAGTGCCCAATGTCACCAAACTTAGGCTTAACGAGTCATCTACGGGTATCAACCTAACTACAAGCACAATTGGGCTTGTTTCAAAACAACAGGCCTGCAATAGACGAACCCACGCCACCAGCTGTCGCACATGAGTCTACTACGAATGGGTCCACCTCATTCCCCATTCTGCATAAGTCCTTTTCACCTACCAGTGCTAGGTTTGAGTCAAATAAATCTAATTTTTTAGCTACAATAGCCTCCTTATCTAACCCAATTGGTTCTAACTTGGTCAATGAGTCTGAAAATATTGTTTCAGAAGCTCTTCTTATTTCAGGCACACGACAACAACAAGTTTCACACTCTTTATCTAGTTATGATTATAATTTACCCCTTGCTCTCCCTACCCTAAGCATCACACTATTCCTATCTCCTCATTCAACCAACTTAACGGTACATTCTCTCTCATAATTTATTTATGACTCTAAATTTTCTCCTAGTCACACGGCCTTTTAAGTGACCATCTCATCCACCAATGAGCTGAAATCATTTTTTCAAGCAGTTAAACATGCACATTGGAAGGAGGCCATGATGAAGGAATTTCTATTTTAGAGGCAAATCACACTTGGACTTTACAACTCTTACCCCCTGGTAAATGGGCCATTAATTCAAAATGGGTTTACAAAGTCAAATATTAACCAAATTGAAGTATTGAATGCTATAAGGCATAACTTGTTGCTAAAGGTTTCACTCAAATTAAGGGTGTTGACTTTCATGAGACATTTGCTCCAGTTGCCAAATTAGTCATTGTACATTGTTTGTTGGCATTTGCTTTGATTAAGCATTGGGAATTACATCAATTGGATATGAATAATGCCTTTTTTACTTGGAAGAAAAAGTCTACATGAAGATCCCATAACGGTTTGCTAAACAAGGGGAATAGCGGGTTTGTCAATTACGAAAATCTATATATGGACTCCGTCAAGCATTTTGAAATTAGTATCACAAGTTTACCACTTCTCTTCTTACCATTGGTTTTCACCAATCAGAGGCAGACCACGTTTTTTTATTTTCTCTTGTATGGGAGGATTTTTTATTATAGTTCTCATATATGTTGATGATGTCATCATCACAAGAATAGATTCTGATCGATTTCTAAGTTGTAACTTTATTTGGATCGAAAATTTCACATTAAGAATCTTGGCAAACTCAAGCTTTTTCTTGGAATTGAAGTGGCACGTTCTCCAGCAGGTATTGCACTAAGCCAATGTAAGTATGTACTTGATATCTTAGCCGAGAATGGTTTCACAGGTTGCAAGCCAGCCAACTCTCCCATGGAGTAACAACACAAGCTTTCACTTGACTCTAGTGAAATTTACAATGATTCAGAGCACTATCATCGCCTAGTAAGCCAATTACTTTATCTCACCCGTCCTGATATCAATTATGCAGTGCATATTTTTAGCCAATTTATGCATGCCCCACGACAACCTCATCATGATGCTGCTCATAGGAGTGTTACGTTATCTCAAAGGAACCCCAGCACATGGTATTTTGCTTCTTTCGAATGGTTCACCGTCTTTGCGAGCATGTTGTGATACAGATTGGGCAAGATGTTTGACGACATGTAGATCCACTATTGGCTATATTATCTTTCTTGGGTCTTATCCTATCTCATGAAGATCTAAGAAATAAACGGTGGTTTCTCATTCTTCCACTAAGGCTGAATACCAAGCTTTGGCCACCACCACTAATGAGATCATTTGGTTGATACAACTCTTACGAGATCTTGGAGTGACACACATTGCACCGATTCCCTCGTTCTATGACAATTGAACTGCTATTCACATCATCGTTAATCCGATCTTCCATGAACAAATGAAGCACATAGAATAGATTGCCATTTCATCCGACAGCACATTCAGTCCAAAACTATTGTTACTCGTACAATTTTGTAACAAAATCAATTGGCTGATATATTCACCAAAGCACTTGGGTGCAATCGATTTCATAAACTGTTGGTCAAGTTGGGCATTTCTACTCTTCATGCTCTAACTTGAAGGAAAGTATTGGAAGATCTTTTATTTATGGGATTTATTCTTTTACATAATCTTTCCTTGTTAACCATTTTCTTTACTCGCACTCTAAAGTAGTCTAAGATTAGAAAATTTCCTTTACTTGCACTCCAAGCAAGCCATGTATATATATATGTACATACACGTCTTCATCTTGTTAATGAAAAACAAAGGTTTTTAAGACTCTATTCTTTTGAGTCATTTTATTTTTTAGACACCGTTTGGTGCCTTTTAAAAATAATATTCTTTTTTTTTGTTTGGCTTTCCTTTCCTCTAAATGCACCATTTGGAGTGTTTGTTACCCGTTGTCAAGCCTAGCCCTAAATTATCTACCATGTTACACATGAGACTGATAGAGTGATTGTATATTTGAACAGCCTCAGAAGAATATTTAAAAGTCGGTATTGTTCTTAGAAGTACAAGTAAATCGATTTATACCTCGAACTAATTAAAATAGGGATTTTAAGGTGAAATTAAGAGTTTCACAATCCAGGGATGACTCAAAATGGTAATTCGGAGTTCGAGAATCAATTTGGAGTCAAACCGAAATTTTCACTATCAAGGGTAAAATGGTCATTTACCACTTGGGGACAAAATGAGAATTTTAAAAAAGATTTTTTTGGCCCCATTTGACTTATTGGAGTATGATTTGAGGTTTAGAAGTGAAAAATTTTAATTTCGGTATAATTTGGAGTATAGGAGGGAAATGGTAATTTTACCACTCCGGGGGCAAATCGGTAAATTTTTACCTCCAACACTTGTCAAGACCAAGGGATTTTATTCATCATGAAAATGGATAAACATGAGAAATGTGTGGTGGAGAATTAAAGAATTAAAAGTCAAATATTTAAAATTTGAACCAACAAGGAAATGCCATGTGTCATGCTTTTATTATTTTATTGTTTCTTTATAAAAAAGGCATAAAAATCAGTCCATTTCTTTCATATGGCCAGCCAAACCAAGAGTAAAGAAGAACAAAGGGAAAAAATAAAAACAAAAACCCTAGGTAGAGAAATTCAAGGGAAATTTGGTGAAAATTCAAGGAAACAAGTGACAAAAGGTAAAATTTCTTGATTTTGACTTGTGATCTACCTTTCCCATGCATTTCTCCTCGTTTTTCATGGTTAAATTACATGTTTTCATGATGAATTCATGGCTGGTTGGAATGGTTATGGAGAGAGAATGATGTTAGATTGATTTGATTTTAAGTTATGTTAGTGTTTTTAGTTAGTTAAGCATGTTTAGAAACAAAACAACAAGAAAAGAATCCATTTTCCCCATGAAGCTTCAATGGCCGAACCCTATGTGAAGTGTAGAAGTAATGAATTGATTCTGTGATCAAGTGAATTAGTTGAAAAATTGATGAAATGATGATTTATGGTGAGAAAATAGAATGGGAAAATTTTTAGTGATAGTGCACCACAATGGCCGAAATTTTCAAGAAGAATTGTAAGGGTTGTTAGGCTGAATTTTAGATTATTAGAATTGTATTTGTGAATTGAAATATTATGAAATGGAGCAATTTGCAGCCAAATCGGACACAATTGTCATTTAATCGAGTAATAGGCCGAATTAGGTCAGCACCGCATTTAAGCAGTAGTCGGATAAGTTGCATATCATATCATGCATATACACTGAGCCTGAATTGATTTTATAATGGTCAAGCATTGATGTGGTGAATTATGTATTGTACATTGTGGATAGGTGGTGAGTAAATTATACTGGTAAAAGTACAAAGATTGTGCTTGAAAACTGGGATTAGGAGTACATCAACTCCTAGAACTGTGAGTAAACTTATTATCGTCTTAATTATCTAGAGTAGTTTTATACAATTGTGTGATTTTATGGAAAATGGGTTTAAATGGTAAATTGCTATGTTTTAGGAGAAATTGTGATTTTATAAAATGATTTTATAAATTTTTTGGAAAATTAAATACTGATTTTGAAAATAGAGTAATTGGAGACTGCCTGCTTGTGTTGTAAATTTATGGTTTTAAATTGAATTGCTTATGACAATATATGAGCATGAATGGCTAAATTGATTTTTGGTGTTAGAATTATTTGTACTGTGTATTCAGCCTTGACAGGCTAGGTTGCGATAAATTGCCATGTCATATAAAAAAAGATTTTATATATCATGTGGTAGATAAAATAATCCATAGTCATTGCAGTGGTGGGGGTTTCCGTGGACTGCCTATGAGAGAGGTACGGTAACCTAATTATATATTTACCTCTAGGGGAAGATGTTGGATGAAGTATCTCCTGAGGTAAAGATTTGAATGCACTTCACGTGGACCACCACGTGAGAGTGAGACTCAGCCAACGCCAAGGCTTGGCTAAAATTTCGGATGTAAAGACATTTAACAGCCGTGACGGACTCGGTTGGGATAACTCTCGATCAAGGTATCCCTGATAACTGAGTATGAGAATGATTTTTGGTACGAGCCAAGCTTTTCAGGAAATCGTAAGCCTAGTTGTTTATTTGGTTGAAATGAGTTGAAAGGTAATGAAATTACAGTATGATGACTTATTTTAATTCGTCTCCATTTACTCGCCTTTAGATAGTTTAGATGGTGTCTGTTTACTCACTGAGATTTTATAATCTCACCACCCTCATTTCCTCACATTTCGGGCTCGGGGAATTTCATAGTTAGCTGACTTTGACAAGGACCTTCATTTGGACTTGAATCGGCAAAAGTTGTAGGTTTTCAGCTTCCGATACATTTTGGTTAGATGTGGGCCCACGTGTCGCTGTAAAAGTAATTTTATGCTTTGGTTATTTGCTTTATAGTATATATGAATATAATTAACTTTTACGCTATAAGAATTATTTACTGATAGCTTTATAAAAAATTATTTTACAAGAAAAAAGTTTATTTTATTGAATATTTTTATTATATTCAAATGATCAAATTTTCACTTCAAATGAAAGTTTTAGATACTTAATTTGTTTTTAAATCACTAAATATATATTTTTCGCTTACCTACTACATTTTTAGCAAGTTTTGAGATTTTCGATGAAAAATGACGAAAATGCCCCTGTGAGCCAGAAAATAATATGTTATGTTCTGATTTGGAAATGACTCGTAATCCTTCGAATTACGATATTTGATAACTATTTCTCACCAAGGAAGTGCGAAAGCTGATACGAGAGCCTTGCGAGGTTTTGATCGACATTTAGGGTCAAGAATGTCTGTTGAGGCTTCGCAGCGGTTGTCACTGGCCCGATGGGGAGTTTCGGGTCGTGACACCCTTTTTTCCTTTTCTATTTCATACAACACTATTTTGATGCTTTTACAACAGACCACCCTTTTTTTTCATTTTTCTTTACACCCTAAAGGGCGTCGTGTATAACACTACTCCCAAAATCCTTAATATATAACCTAAAATAAACCTAAACAATCTCACATTTACTCTTTAAAGGTGACAATGACCTTCTCTTTTTCAAGAAATAATTTCAAAAACCTCTTTTTTGTCGCACTTCCTCATTGTTGACCAATCTTGTTGGTCCCAATAGAGTGCTAGAGAGGGGTGAATAGCAAAAAAAAATTGAAGAAAACTCTTAAGTTTGAGAAACTTTTAAATGATTTTGAAAATGAGAGTTCCAAACTTGTTAAAACTAAAAGATTCTGAGTAAAGAGAAGGTCAAGAGAAATGAACAAAACATAAGTTTTTATAATAGTTCAGTCCCCTTGACCTATATCCATTACTTCGATCTCCCAATCAAGGACTTTCAACCTAACTTCACAAAACCAATGGAATTGATAGCTTCCACCAAGCTTTTACAAGGTGAGCTTCTAATCCAAGCTCAAACTCTTACAAAATTCTCTAAGCATTCTTAAGCTTAGTCTACCCATTAAAGTGTTTCTCACATTCTAAGGAAACAAAGAATACAAAGAAGATGGAGTACAATTGATCACTTAGCTAATCTAAGATGTACAAAGTTAAGCTCAAAGCTCCTTTACAAAGATAAGAATGAAGTACACTTGAAAAGAGAAATTTTGGATACTTTTAGCTCTAATCTTACTCTTGGACGGTTCTCTCATGCATTTATGACCATTTGAAGCCTCTTTTATACTTGAAGGATGAATTCTAGCCATTAGAGACAATTTAGAAGGAATCTACCTATTATTTTGTCTTTTAAAGGTTTTTTGAATTTGGTCAACTAGCCTATTTAATCGATTAAAGTGAGCTTTAATTTACTAAAGTCTTTTTGGCTCTCTCCATATTTTTCAAGTTGATCGATTAATCTTGGCTTTAACTAATTAAAATTTTTCTGTGTCCTCTTTAATCAATTAATCTAATCTTTAATCGATTAAAGTCTTCTTGAATTCAAATTTTTTCAATTTGCACCGTTCAATGATCATCTTGAATTTGAAATTTCACTTTGAAGCTTTGAGGTACCTTCTATTTGAATTTTAATAGATTAAACCTTATGGTTATTCAATTAATCTTGTTTTAATATCTTCTCCAGTACCTTTTTAATCGATTAAATTGTTAATCAATTAAACTTGTTCCTGCAATCTCAATGTATCCTCTAGTGTCACTTTAATTGATTAAACCTTGTGTCAATCAATTAAAGTCTTCTTTGAAGTTCTAATTCCTTTCTTTCAGGCTTGATTGATCTATTAAACTAATATGTTAGTCGATTACACATCACAAAATGACTTTTAACTTGCTTAAACTACTTTCTTTGAACTTAAGACTTATCCTAGAGTATTTGGGGTGTAAGCTATACAATAAATTACAAAATTTACTGCTGCACACTTAAATAACATAGTTATATTTAAAGATAATGAATGTTTTGTTATCATAGAAAAACATATGGAGTCAACATACCTTCCATTCATTTTTCCTCTTTCTTTTTCTTTTTTTTTTTGCTTTTTCTTCAATAGGTCAATAAACCTCAAAACCTTTATCCCTACATCGTACCAAAAGTACCTAGAAACAAACCTCTAAAAACAACTAGACGAAACCTTAAAAACAAATCCCCAAACAATTGGCCAAACCCTAAAACACACCTAAAATGATCTATCTAAACCTCTTTATACTAAACTAAGCCTTTCCTTGTTTCCTTTTTTTTTTTTGGATTTGTTATAGGACTTTTCTTCTTGTTTCTCTCTTTATTATTTTTTTAACAACTTTTCTCCTCTGATTCAGGGTTTCAAAGGCCTTTTAAAGGAGGCTCCTGAGGCTGTCTATCACAGGTTGAGACTTTAACCCAACTCTTTATGAGCTTAAACTCTGAAAATTGACGTTAAATCATCTTCAAAACTCACAAAATGGGGAAAGGAAAAGAAAAGAAGAAGAAAAAGCCTTTAGAGAAATGGAAGTATTTCTTTTTTCTCAAGTTGTATGTTACAAATGAAGTAAAGGGTATTTATAGGTTGATAGCCTCATTATCTATATATAATTTGAATACAAGATAAAGATAATGTTAAGGGATTTAATTTGGATGGATAATATTCAAATTAAATCCTAATCTAATCTAATTAAATTTAAATTTAAATTTACATATACATCAGCAAATCCAAGAGGCCAAATTTAGACACTCTTAGGGGTGTGCGGACATTTCTACCATTGGTACGAGAGTTGGCTTTTTCTTTGGCCTATTAGGCTATCTAAGTTATTGGCCTGACTAGGTTATTGGCCCACCTAGACTTTTGGTCTACTTGGGTTGCTAGCCTACCTTGTAGACTTAGGCTAGTCTAAACTCTTGGATTGTGACATCCGCTCATACTCAATCTAGCAATTCCCTCATTGCGAACATACAGATTCTTTATGCATTGTCACATTGAGATCATCCTTTTTTCACATCTTTACCTTGAATGATCTCGTTCTATGCATTTTTGGTTTATGTATACTTCTTTGGAATGCGATGTCTCCTTATTCGCTTATTGTAGAACAATCCACAATTGTTGTGACCACTTGGTCTTACGAGTGCTTAGCTACTCTCAATAATTTTGCACCTATGTCTTAGGTCTCCTTGCCTTTATTTATGGCAATCTTGTCATCATTGATCTATGTCTCTCTCAAACTATATGAAATTTTGTTGTCATTTGTTACTCCTTTAGGTGAAACATGATGCTACTAAATCTTAGTTCACTTCTAAGCTTCCCTAATCGCGAATGATGGCACTACTTGCCATTGTACTGGCTTTTCTCTCGGACTATATAAGTAGTCTGATAGGTTTTATCTTCCTTATGCAAGACTAAGCTTTCCAGCTGCGACCGCTCATTAGGTCTCTTTACACAGTAGTTGTCACTCTCATTGCTTGCACCCTCTTTCTCCATCATGATGGCCACATGCTTTTTACACATGGCAATTGCCCAAGTCTGATGGTGTGGCGACATCTTGTCAACCTTTTCCTCTAATCCATTATCCTTCTCTCCTTCACCATTGCCTTTTTTCTTAAGCTAAGATAAGCGGACCTCAATTAGACTCTTGGTCACCACTATGGCTTGCATGAGGTCTCGCACGTCTCTACGCTGAAGCTCTTGCTTTGCCCATGGCTTCAAACCATCCATAAATGCGAATAATGGCTCTTTTTCATTGAGATTGCTAATCTGCAACTACAATTCAGAGAGTTCTTTAACATATTCTCTTACCTCACCTTTTTGGGTCAGTTTCCTAAACTTCTCGTGTGCCTTATCGTCAACATACTCAAGATATAACTATTTCCAAAACCCTTTCAAAACTCCACAAAGTGTTAATAGTTGCTCCTCCCAAGCTTCTCATCACACTCATGTTGCCACCATAGTAAGGTTGTGTTCACCAAGTACATAACTGCTAAATTGATTCACAAAGCATCTTCCATGATGCTTATTCTTTGAAGTACTTCTTTAAGCTCCACAAAAAGTTATCGACATCCTTGCCCTCTTTATAACCTCAAAACTCTTTGTGCTTAGGCACTTTCAACCAAGTCCCCATCTAAGCAGATGGCACACCACCCCCACGTGGTTACCTTCAATATGGAAAACTCATCCATGAGTCCAATCACCTCTTGCTGAAGTGCCTAAATTAGTTCCTTTAGTTCCACATCTTGCTAATTCAGCGTATCCAACATCTCATTGAGGATCAACTGCAACTCTCCACAAAAGCTTGTTGTCTCAAACCCTAGCTCCTTCATATTGGATCCAACCTCCTCGAATCTATACCTCATTCCACCCATGGTCACCTTCACCTTGGATACTAGACCATCAAAAAAGTAGACAGCATGTCCCTCGAACTCAACTTTACTTGTTTGGTTACACCTTTGGTCTCTCTTATCTCCTGAGTGGATGCAGACTGGTCAACAACGCAAACCATCTTTTTCTTCGATCCTCTTGGCTCTAATATCAATTATCACATGCCAAGACTTTAGTTGAACTCCATGCAACCTTAAACTCTGAAAATCAAGCATCAATCAACCTCAAAATCAACAAAATAGCAAAAGTAAAAGAAAGGAAAAAGATATAGCTTTTAGAGAAATGGAAGTATTGTTAGATGTGGATTGTGGTGTATGCTTGTGATTGTGTAACCTATGGATTTCAAAAAATTTCTAGCTATGGAAACAATTTATCCAATTTGCACAAGCGAAAATTCGCAATCATACATCATGCAAATCATTGAATAATCACTGCAATATTAAAGAATTAAAAGTATGAAATATTACCTACTCCGCACCAGGAATATATTTGATTCTTCTCTTCTAGTGAATTGTAATAAATTCACCAATACACCAATTAATTGGATTTCCCGACCAATTTAATTTACCACTTATTTTTCAAGAATCTTTCAATCTCAAACCTAAAGTGGGCTAAGTGGGGAATACTTTTTCAAGATGATAACTAAATAGTTTTCTCTCAATTTCTTCTATGGCAATTTTTCTTTGTGTGAGGCTTGTAGAAAATTGCTAGAGGGAGCTATTTGTTCAAATAGATAATATCATGGCAAGTAGAGTGTCGATCCTATAGAGAATTGATTTAAAACTTTACTAAGTAATAAAATTAGAACAATTTAATCTTATCCAAACAATTAAAATCAAATACCTAAATTAACTAAATCTAATTAACAAGAATTTAACTAAAAGAAATTAAAGCAATAATAAAACTGGGTAAAAATCAAATTAAACAAGCTTAAGATTACAATATCCTTCACACTTCATCTAAATCTTACCTCTCTTCCTTAACTTTTTCCAATGAGTTGAATTGCTAACCTAGAGTTCTCAACTATTTATAAGGCTCTCTCGGTACTCTTATAAAAATATCTATTTTAATCAAAATACTATATCTTTATGTGAATTGAAATTAAAATAAACTCATTAAGTTCATGCTCTAAATCTGGCTACATACGACACATAGGTATATCTCTATCCTATATAAAAATCAATTTATTCATCCAAGCAAATAAATATGATCATATGCTATTTCAATTTTAGCCTACACTAAACTCTCTTTCTCAAGTTATGTTTAGGTTTCTAGATCAATTTAATTGGTGGCTAGACAATTAAAAGTCTAAAGAACAAATTAGAATAAACAATTCAATCCCATTGAAAATAAGTAAGAAGGAGATTAAAAATTTAGAATACATGCAAGTTCAATTGCAATCCTAGAAAAAAGAAATTGAGCTACTCATAATTGAAATAATAACATAATAACATATAAAGTTATGCCATCAAGAATAACAAGAATAATAAAAGCCAAGGAAGAAAAAAATAAACAAATATTGACAGCTTTGATCTTCAATCTTTAGTCTCAACTTTTAACTTCTTGAACCTCTCTTAAGGTTTTCTTCTTACGTCTAACTTCTCCTCAAACTATCTATTATATTCGAACCTTAACCTAATTTTCCTTAAATTAAACTACTTTAACCTAATGGCTTTTAATGTGGGCTTAGAATAATTGTAGAGCTCATACTACTCAAGTCAGCTCATAGCCTTGTCTTTCCCGCATTGATTCTTCAAATTCTCCCTCTCGACGTCGCGGCACCCACTTGGCTTCAAGTTTTCTTTTCTTGACTACTACACTCCATCAAATTTCAATGTGATTTTCTCCATCTTCGAGGTAGAACTGGGCAAAGTGATTTTCATGAAAGTTGTAGTTCTATCTCTTAGCTTTTCAATGGTCTAAGAATTGAATCATTTGGACATTTCGAGTGGATGTTATGATCAAAATACCACAACATATACAAATAGGGCCTTGGTTCTTTAAACACCTTTTTTCAACAAATTGAGCTTTATTTCTTTAGAATCTTACAAAAGCATAAAAACAAATAAATAATAACTAAACTAAAATAAATAAATGTAAAAATATCATAAAATAAAATAACTTAATAAAAGTAAACTAATTAGAAAAATAACTAAAAGTTATTAAATCCTAACCTAAACTCAAGAACTTAACTAACTTTTAAGAACAATTTGAGATAAAAATAATTTCATAAAATAGAATTATCAGGAGCGAGAAGAAAAACTAAAAAGAGATAAAGAGATGGAGGAGTCGGCTATCAAGAAAAGGTGGCTAGGGTTTTGGCCAAAATCACATATTTATACTATGCTTATCGGCCTTTATTTAATTTTTTTAAAAGAGAGAGTTATTTCTCTCTTAAAACTCCCTTTTAATAATTTAATTAATTAATTAAATTAATATTTACCATTCACAATTATAACTAATAAATAATTTATTTATTTAATTATTATTGCTAGTCCATGTCAAATTACGATTATTCTATTTTATTATTATCCATCTTTAATTAAAAAAATTAATAATAAGATAAGAAAATCCTTATCACACATGGAGTAATATAATTATCTTATAATTATAACCAATTATAAATAAAAAATTAACAATTTTAATTCTTATATTTATTATTAAATTTTCTCCATTATTATTTTTATTTACAAGTCAATAATTATCTTAATAAAAAATATTTCTATATTAAAACAATTTTGACTTACCAAAAAATAATGTGATTAAGACAACTCTTGTCTCAATCAACTCAGGTGTATACATGTCTATAATTAAGAGATTATATGCACCTTGTCTAAATTAAAACAACTCTTGTCTTAATTAAGATAACACTTAGTTACCAAATTTGAACATTAATTTGCATAAACAATTAAACACGCATTCCATCTTAAACGAGTTGAATTCTACAAAGTTAAGTAGGGAATTGCGTTGGACGTAGATATTTCAAGCTCCAATAAACATAAAATTATCTCTTACTCTCATTAAATATAATTCTAGTTTATTAACCATGGAATCACTCCATCATAGATTCATGGTTGCACTATTAAGTTATCTACAATTACGAGAAATATCCAATATGTAGAATTTAATATTGGTTTGTCCAATTGCAAACCTTATGTTGTGAACCCTCATAGCCATCTAATGAAAAAAGGTGATTTTACAATTTTACCCTTTATATCAAATTTGTCCCTTAGTCTTAGATTTCATCCAATTGGTGATCCAATACTTGATATCTAATCTTTTGAGTATAAATATGTGATGAGTAGCTAATTCATCAATCTTAGCCCTAGATTAGTTACCAATCTTCCTGAAATCATTAGAAGTGATGTAAATGCTATGAACTCTACTTTTTGGATATATGTTCCCATGTGCTCACCTCAGTTGTAATCCCAACATATGGAGTCTAGATCAACAAATTAAGATGATCATGTTCATGTTATATCAAAGATTATAAAGAGATAAAATATGAGTCCACTATCTATCAAGATTATAGTTCTTCCATAATTGAATGCGTAAGTATGAGATTAAGATTTAAGGAACAACCTAACTTAAAAATTAATTCTCACATGATTCTAATTCACTTGATAGTGTCATTACTCAAAGTTAACTACTCCAATGATTTGAGACTCATTATTCTCTTAAAGTGAATCATATTCTTTTCATTGGAAGTAATTTTGGACACTACAGTCTTAACATAATAAAGTGACAAGCTTTATTATTCAAGTGTGAACTATTTTTAGATTCAATTAAAATACAAGTCTCCTATGTATGACTCTTATACAAATGTATGTTAATATCTCAAAAGAATCATAGTACCTTTATAACTAGATAGTGAATGCTTACTAAAAACAAACTCTTCATCTTATTATCAAAATATATTTTCAATAAAAATAAATTAAATGGAATTTAAACATGAGAATATATACTCTTACTTTCCAAGGCACCATATTCTCAAATTCCTAACAATTTCCAATATAAAAAAAAATAGGTTTTACTGACGGAATCAATTCTGTTGGTAATTACCAATGGAAGAAGAATATGAGAAACATGGATGGATTATCGATGAAAAATACTGACGAAACTCAATCCGTCGATAATCTATTGATGATAAAATGGCACACATGAATAGCAAAATGGTGCAAAATTTACCGACGGAATTATTCCGTCGGTAATATTTTCCTGACAGAATTTACTAACCATTTACTGATGAACTAAGTGGTCGGTAATTTAGAGAGACATTGATAACATTACTGATGGATTTGCTAATGAAAATTTCATCGATATTATTTTTTTATTTACTAACGGAATATTTTGTATGTGATTTCGTCCGTAATTAATAATTAAAATTCACAAGCAAGAGTTTTCCCCCTTCTATTCCTAACGGAATATTTTGTATGTGATTTCGTCCGTAATTAATAATTAAAATTCACAAGCAAGAGTTTTCCCCCTTCTATTCCTATTTCGTTACCGATGGAATCTTCCGTTGGTGATTTTGTCAGTAAGTAAAATAAAAATGTCCACACGAGATTTTTCCCTTGATTCCTCCTTGTACTCATTTCTCTTTTTTTCTTCTCTCCCTTCTACTTTCTTTTCACTCTCTAACTGCTTGACCGTTCACCCCACCTAAGCGCACCCTCTGTCGATGACCAACGCCCCATGCCAACCTCCGCCCAACCCTCCCACTTTCGAGTCCCCTTCCTCACAATTCTCCCATTTCTCCAATCGCCCCCTTCCATTTAAGTCTCTCAATTTTGCTTCGACTGGTGGTGTGTTTATGTTTCCTAGAAGGTAAGGTTTTCTTGCTTTTAATTTAATGTATATTTGGGTTTAGATTTTGTTATTATATTTGGGAATAATCTCGTGGGTAGATTTTCTTGATATTTAGGGTTAGGTTTGCTTGTATTTTGAGATTGTTGTTGGTATTTTGGTTGTCTAGAGTGTTGATTCATGGTTGCTGTTTATATTTTGGGAATAATGTGTAGATTCATAGTTGGATTGATTGATTGCTGATATTTGGTATTGATTCTAGTTGTTTATGTGATTCATTGTTTTTTGCATTTTAATTGGCAATAATGTGTTGGTTCATGGATGCTGATATTTTGGCTGTCGAATATGTTGATTCATGGGCATAAATAACTATTCATGAATTTTTAGGCACAAAATCTTTTAAATTTTTAGTGATTAAGAAAATTAGAAGGTTTTATTAAATATAAATTTAGTAATTAAGCAATTAAGAAAATTAATGAATACCTTAAAATTTATAATTATTTAATTAAGGATTTATTAAATTAATTAAATGTTTAGTAATTAAGCAATTAACTAAATTAGTTATATTATTTCATTTTTAAAATATTTAAATAAATTAAGATGTTAATTAATGAGTTAATTAAATAATTTATTTAATTAAGTAATGTAATGTGTTATAAGTAATTAAGCAATTACTTTAATTTGTAATATTATAAATAAATAATTAAACTAATGAAATGAAAAAATACTTGAGTACTTAAGCAATTAGCTAAATTAGTAATATTATTTAATTTTAAAAATATTTAAATAAACTAAGGTGTTAATGAGTTAAGTAACTAACTATGAAGAATCTTGAATTACCAATTAATCAATTAATTAAATTAGTAAATTTAGTAAAGTTTAAAATTATTTAAATTAATTAATGTTTTATTAAATATAATAAATAATTAAATTAATCAAATGAAAAAATGTTAGTTCTACTTAAGCTGCAAAACCTGACCCTATAAACACATATCATGACATACATGCACTGAGTAGCATGTTATTACGCTAAAAAAGTACCTAAGAATAGACGAAACCCGATATTATACTTAACGGTACACTTAAATTGATTTAACCTCGAACTAGTTCAAATAGAAATTATAGGATGAAATTTAATATTTTATAGTCAAGGAATGACTAAAAATGATTGTTTGGAGTTCGAGGGTTCATTTGGGGTAAAATCGAAAATTTTGATATTCAGGGGAAAAAATCGTCATTTTTCCACCTAAGATAATAATTTGATCATGGAGTGAAATTTTTGACCAAGATTAACTATTTGGAGTATAATTTAATGATAGAAAGTAAAAAAGTTTAATTCTGGTGATTTTTGGAGTGTAGGGGCAAAAATCGTAATTTTGCCACCCGAGGATAAAATTTGAGATTTTGAGAGAATTTAGATCAAAATTGACAAATTGGAGAATGGTATGAGTATAAGGGATGAAAAATATGTCTATGGGTAATTTTTCAGTTTTTTTGGGCAAAAATGTAATTTTTCACTTTTACGGGGGCAAAAGTGTAAATTTCAAAAATTACTCCACCGAGACTTTGGATAATTCTGAGAATTTTATCTAAACTATGAATATATGGGACAAGTGTATGGTGAAAATTTGGAAACAAATAGATGAAATTTTAAAAATGGGCCAATGGGAAAGTGACAAGTGGTATTTTTTTAATGATATAATATTATTTTAATGAAAAGGCAGCCCATTTAAACCCCATTTTAAGTGCTGGCCGGCCATAAGGAAGAACAAGAGAGGAAATAGAGAGGAAAGGAAGAAAAATAGGAAAACCAAAGAGAAACAAGAAAATTCAAAGGGGAAATCGCGAATTTCGTCCGTTTACGCGTCTAACAATAAGATTTTTCGATTTTAGCTTGATTTCTACCTTTCCTATGCCTTTATTTCCATTGGGCATGCTTGAGGAGAGAGATCAAAGAGTGACACCATGTGCTGGCCGAAATTCAAGGGGGGGAATTTTGGAATTTTTAGGTTTTGATTTTTAGTTAAATTGATAGTTTTAGTTAGTTAAATGTGTATAGAAATTAAATTGGGCAAGAAAGCATGAAATTTTCACAATACCCACTCTTGGCTGGATGCTCAATGCTGTACAATGATGATGAATTGATTTTATTCTAAGGGAAATGAAGAGAAAATGATGAAAAACGATTATACGTGATAGAAAAACAAAGTAGAAAATTAACCGAGTTAATGTCCCATTTTTGGCCGAATTTTCCAAGAAAGAGAGTGAGCTGATTTTGGTGATTTTAGAGGGATATTGGCTGATAATTAATGGTTAGAAATGTTGGAGAGAAAATGGGACAATTTAGAGCTAAAATGGAGCGCGTTAGCAATTTATCGGGTAAAGTGTCAAAAATAGGTTAATACCGCGTTTAAGCCATTTTTGGCTATTGCATTTCATACCATGCATTAGTATAGGATTTAAGTCAAATATATAGTGATTTAGCATTAATGTGATGAATTGTGTAAATTTTTTCAATGTGTCTAGGAGGAGAACCTTCCGGAAAAGGCAAGGAAGTCGTACCCGGCGAGTAGTGATCGGGGCGCTTAGAAAGCTTTTAGTTTGTACAAACTGTGAGTAAACTTATTATTATTGTAAATTATCTAGAGTTTATTTTTAAATGCCCTTTATGTATTTTATGAAATGAAAACGAGATTAATACGGGAGTTTTGATGTTTTAGGAATAAATGTGACAAATAAAAATATATTGTATTGATTATAAAATTGAGTAATTGGAGGCTGCAAATTGACTTGAAAAATATATATTTTCCTAGGAATGGCTTATGAGAAATGAGTATATGTGGCTATATTTTGTGAGTGCATTAGGAAATTTATGTAAGTTGTTTTTACTATGCAGGCTAGATAAATAAATAAAAGTCACGTTATACTGTCGAAATTTTATTAAAATTGGTGGGTTAATCACTGCAGTGACGGGTTTTCGTGGACTGCCTATTAGAGGGGCACGGTAAACCCAGTTATATAGTTATTCCAGTTGTAGAGGCGAGGAGGGTAACTCCTGGGGTAGTATTAGAGCTCACTTCACGTCGAACCTCCACGTGAATGTGTAACTCGACCAACGCCAAGGGACGGCTTGTTTTAAAAATAAAAATATGTTTCACGTGTGAATATTTTAACACCCTTGGTGGACTCGATTAGATGCCTCGGCCAAGGTATCCCCGAGGATTAGTTTTGGCTTGAGCCTTGTTTTAATAAAAGACATAAGCCTTAACAACTATTTTGGTAAATAACAAATATTTTATGGTTTAAGAAATAAATTGAAAACATTATGAAATGGGTTGAAATTTGTTGTTTAAACTTGCCTCTATTTTACTCGCCTTTAGATATTTATGATAATGTCTGTTTACTCATTGGGATTTTATAATCTCACCACCCTCCTTTCCACCCATTTCAGGTTCAGTATAGACTGTAAATAGCTGATCTCATCAAGGACTACCATTGGATCTGCATTTTCCAAACCGTAGGTTCGCAGTCCTCTTTACTTTTATTTATTCGGGGGCCCTCTTGTTATTGTAAATTAAATTAAATATTTTGGCTTACTGTATTTCAGTATGTATAAATTTATTTAGCTTTTACGCTATAAAAATTATTCACGTATAACTCTATAAATATTGTTTTATAAGAAAATAGAATATTTTCCTTAATATTTCTTTTATTTTCTTATTATATTCAAATAACCGTAATTTCGTTTTAAATGAATATTTTAGACTTTTAAACTCATTTTGAATATGAATTATGTGTTTTGTACTTATATATTACGTTTTAGTTAGTTTCGAAATTTTTGAGAAAAAATGACCAAAATACCCCTGTGTGGGAAAAATTTTATTTTGATTGTTTTTTATCTAAAATAGTGTATATTCTCTAAAAACTCGATATTTAGCAACGATTGCTCACAGGAAAGGAAAGAAACTGATATGTAAGCCTTGTGGGGTTCCGGTTGGCATTCTAGATAATGAGTGTCAATCGGGACGTCGCGGCGAATGTCATGAGCCTGAGGGAGGTTCCGGGTCGTGACATAAGCAATTTACTAAATTAGTAATATTATTTAATTTTAAAAATATCTAAATAAATTAAGGTGTTTAGTGAGTTGATTTAATAATTTATTTAAGGTTTAGGGTTTAATGTAATATGTTATAATTAGTAATTAAGTAATTAATTAAATAAGTAATATTATATAATATTAAATTTATTTGATGTATTCCTCTGACCATTGATAGATTATTTCTATAGGACGAAAGGGAGGTCATGTGAACTGGTTTGCAATTGAAAGTTCTATGATACGTATGAGTTCCAACTTCTTCTTTTTTTTTTCTCAAAATTAAAACTTAGATTAACAATCTAAGTTTTGGTTTTAATATTGGAGAAGTATGTGATATGCAAAAGCTAAAGTTATGGCTTCCTATTGTGGCCAAAGATCAAATGCTCATAGCAGCCTCAACTCTAGGTCCAAAAAACCTCATTTGTTCAAGATAATTCTCAAAAATGCTATTGAGCATAGAAAACTGGTGAGTAATCTTTTTTCAATTATAAACATAATTTTTAATGTGATTTTAAAGTCTGCTGTATGAAAGATATTCCTAGCATACAGCAAACTTTAAAATCACATTCAAAATTATATTTTATAATTAATTGAGAAAAGATTACTCACTAGTTTTCCATAATCAATAGCTTTCCTGAGAATTAACTTAAAGAAATAAGGTTTTTTAGACATAAAGTTGAGGCTACCATGATCATATCTCTGGCCATTGGAGGAAGTCATAGTGAAATGCCCCATACTTTGAAACAGTGATTAATAAAGTTGATCGGATGCAAATTGAGGTCAATTAAAATGTTTAAAAGTGATAAAAGATTAAAAGAATAATTTATGATAAAATATTTCGCACGCGAGTAAATAATAATAAAATAATAATATTTTATCAGAGGAGAATTTGAGAGATAAAAGGGTGATTCAGAGGTCAATTGAGGTATAATAAGGAACTTTGGTAACCAAGGAGACAAGATAAAATTTATAGAATAAAATAATATTAAAATATTAATATTTAATCGAGTGTCAAAATCAGTCATGAAGAAGGCTCATATGGTTGATCCAAGTAGGGGAGAAGATGTCAAGCCTGACTTTATAAAATACATGTCATGACATACATGTGATGGATAACATGTTTGCATGCTAGGAGAGTCCCGAAAAATTTATAAAAATCGGTATTATACCTAGAGGTACAACAAAGTTGATTTAAGCCTCGAACTAGATCAAATAGAGAATTTAAGATGAAATTAAGAATATAAAGTCCCAAAATGATTTAATATGATGATTTGGAGTTCGAGGATCAATTTAGAGTCAAATTGAAATTTTCACTATCCAGGGATAAAATGGTCATTTGTCACCTGGGGACAAAATGAGAATTTTTAGAAAAGATTTTTGACCCTATTTGACTTATTGGAGTATGATTTGAGGTTAAGAAGTGAAAAAAAATTATTCTTGGTATTTTTTGGAGCATAGGGGTAAAATGGTAATTTTGCCATCTCAAGGGCAAAACAGTAATTTTCCACCACCAAGACATTTGTCCAGCACATGGTCTTCCCTTATCTTCATTTTGACCATTGACTAATCATGTGGTGGAGATAAAAAGGTTTAAAATTTTTAAAGTTTTAAAAAATGGACCAATGGAAACATGCCACATGTCAAGCAAGAATACTTTATTATTTTCCATAAAAATCAGCCCATATTTATCCCCTTTTCTCTTCATATGGCCAGCCATAGTAAGAACAAGAGAGGAAAGGAAAAAAAAAACACAAGACTTAGGTGGGAAAATTGAAGAAAAAGTGTAGGATTTCAAAGGATCAAGCAATCAAAGGTAAAATTTCTTGATTTTAACTTGTGATCTACCTTTCCCATACATTTCTCCTTATTTTTGATGGTTAAATTTCATGTTTCATGGCGAATTCATGGCTGCCCAAATGGGTATGGAGAGAGAATGAAGTTAGATTGATTTGATTTTAAGTTATGTTAGTGTTTTTAGTTAGTTTAGCATATTTAGAAACAAAACAACAAGAAAAGAATTCATTTTCCCCATCACCATTATTGGCCGAATTTTCTAGGGAGGATATTGTGGCTGAAATTGATGATATTTCATGATATTTGGGTGATATTTGATGTTTGGTGAGGCTAGAAATTAAATGGGAAATTTTGGTGTGAAAATTTGGATTTTTACCTAATGTGTAGACATGTGTAATTAGTTACCCAGGACTGATAAATTGAATCTCATTCACAGTCACTGAGGTAATTTAGGTATAATTGGAGTGTAGAAAGTGAGAAGAATTGATTTGGAGTTAAATTGGAGATTTTAACCGATTAGACCGAGTATAGTGTGACTTAGGTCGAATATCACATTTAAGTGATTGATCAGACATTTTGCATCCCATCGCATACATTCATTTAGATTTAGAGAGCCTGAAATAGTTTACGATAAATTGACACAATTTATTGAAATTCGTGTCACGTATGATGTATAGGTGGTGAGCCCTCTAACAAGGGTAGAGAGATTGTGCCCGAAGATCAGGAATAGGAGTATATCGAACTCCTAGTATTGTGAGTAACCTTACCATCATTTTTATTATCTAAAGTATGTTTTTAATCAATTTTGGTGAAATTTTATGAAAAGGAGTTTAAATGGTAAATCTCTGTGTTTTACAAACAAAATGTATTTACATGAAAAGATTTTATAAATTGTCTTTAAATTGAATAATGATTTTGAAAAATAGAGTAATTTGAGACCACTTGTTATGTCGTAAATTTATGATTTGAAATCAAATGGCTTATAACAATATTTGCATGAATGGTTGAATTGATATTGGTGTTGAAATGTATGAAATATGTTTTTAGCCTTGAAAGGCTGTGAATTATAATAATTGTCATATCATGTTATTGAATTTTATTGTATGGTGGGTTTAGCTTGCTGCAGTGGGCAGATTCTGTGGACCAACCTATTAGAGGGGCACAGAATCCGGATATATATATGTACATCGGTCGGAGAGGCGTGTAGGATATCTTCTGAGGTATGGACAGAGTTCACGTCACGCCGAACCACCTCGTGATGATGAACTCAGCTAACGTCAAAGAATGGCTGTGTTTTTTCAAACTAAAAATATGTTTTACGTGTATACGAAATTTTAACAGCCTTGACGGGCTCGAGTGTACGCCTCTGATCAAGTTGTCGTCGAGTACTATTTGATGGCATGAGCTAAATGTTTATAGAAGTCATAAGCCTAAATGCAAAATTAAATGAAATACAACCGTTTGCATGGGTTGAGATGAATTTTCAAATTGTGAAATACGTATTGTGATGGGATATCTTAATTGTCTTCTTTTACTCGGCTTTAGCTGATTTAAATGATGTTTGTTTACTTACTGATATTTTATAATCTCACCACCCTTCTTTCCACCCATTTCAGGCTCAGAGTAGACTGTAGATAGCTAGTTCCATCGAGAATTTCCATTGAATTTGCGTCTTCCAAACTGTAGGTTCACAGCTTTTTTAATTTTGGTTATTGTGGGCTCACTTGATATTGTAAATTTAAATTAATTTAAATACTCCAATTTATTGTGTTACAGTATGAATGAATTTATTTTATTTTTACGTTACAAAAAGTATTTACGCATAACTCCAAAATTTCTGTTTATAAAAAAATAAAATATTTTATTGAACATTTTGTTTTATCTTCTTATTATAATCAAATAATTATAATTCCATTTTAAATAAAGGTTTTAGATGCCTAAACTTATTTTTAATTGTGAATTATACGATTGGTACTTATTTACTACAGTTTTAACTGGTTTCGAAATTCTCAGTGGAAAATGACCAAAATGCCCCTATGAGACAAAAAATTTTATTTTATCAGTTTTAAGTTGGAAATAGCTCAAAATCCTTTAGAATATAAAATTTGGCAACGGTTACTCACTGGGGGAAATACAAAACTGATATTAAACCTTGCAGGGTTCCGGTTGGCATTCCGAGAAATGAGTGCCCATTGGGGCATCGTGGCGGTTGTCACGGGCTCGATGGGAGTTCCGGGTCATGACACATAGCTTTAGCTTTTGTAGACTAATTCTCCAATATTAAAGCTATAGCTTAGATTGTTGATCTAATTTTTAATTTAAGAAAAAAATAATTTACCAACGGAATTTTTTATCTAAAAATACTGTCCAAAATTATTGATGTAATTCTCCAATTACCGATTAAAAATTCAACCAACAGAATGAACCCTTTGCCAACGGAATTACCGACGAAAAATTTGGTCGATAAATTACCAATGGAATTTTTTGTTACCAACGGATTTGCTTTTATCGATGATGGTATCTACGACTAAATACTGATGAAAATTTTTGTCAGTAATTTCATCGGTAATGTAACAAACCGACGAAATCACAGCTATTGCTAACGAAAAATTTCATCGGTTATACCTTGTTTCTTGGTAGTGCTCCCACTTGCCTTGATGAAAATATGAAATATCCCTCATTCCAAGACCTTCTAAATGACCTTTGAAGCCCTTTTGTGCTAAAGTCTTCATGAATGGATTAACAAGGTTCTGCTTTGTTGGAATTTTCATTACAAGCACTTCTCCACGTTGTATGATCTCTCGAATAAGATGATACTTCCTTTCAATATGTTTTGTTGCTCTATGATTCTGTAGTTCTTTTGAGTTAACCACTGCTCCATTGTTATCTCAATAAAGTGTGATGGGCTTGTTCGCATTTGAAATCATTTCACTGTCCATAAGGAACTTGCGGAGCCATATAGCTTTCTTTGCAACTTCACAAGTTGTGACATACTTTGCCTCCATAGTAGAGTCTGCAATATAAGACTACTTTACACTCCTCTAAACTATGGTTGCTCCTCCTAAAGTGAAAACAGATCCCAATGTCAATTTCCAAAAATCAACATCATATTGAAAATCTGAATCATTGTACCCTATTGCCACAAGGTCTCTTCTAAAATATACAAGCATGTAACTCCTCATTCCACAAAGATATTTAAAGATGCACTTGATTGTAGCCCAGTGCTCCATGCTCGGGTTAGACTGAAATCTATTAACCAGTCCAATTACATAATAGATATTTGGCCTATTGCATAACATAGCATATATGAGACTTCCAACAGCAGATGCATACGGAAACCATCTCATGCTTTCAACTTCCTCTAGAGTTTTAGGTGACATCTTTATAAAAAGTTTTATTCCATGTCTAGAGAGCATAAAACCCTTCTTGGAATCTTGTATAGCAAACTTGGCCAAAATATTGTCTATTTAGGATGCCTAGGACAATGCTATCTACTTTTTTTTACGATCCCTTATAAGTTTGATCCCTAGAACATAGCTAACTTCTCCCAAATCCTTCATATCAAATTATTGGTTCAACCAACTTTTAACTGTTGACAACATGCCTACATCATTGCCAATGAGTAGAATGTCGTCAACATAAAGAATTAGGAAAATAACCTTTTATCCCATATCGATTTATAGACAAAAGATTCGTCAACATTTTGTTAGAACCATATGATTTTATAGCAGTGTCAAATCTTATGTTCCAACACCTAGATGTTTGCTTAAGTCCATAAATGGACTTATGCAATTCATAGACATTATGTTCATGACCTTTTTCAATGAAACCTTCTAGTTGAGCCATATAAATGTGTTTTACAATATCCACATTTAAAAATATAGTCTTGGTATCCATCTACTATATCCCATAATGAAGAGGTGCAACTATAGATAAGAAGATCTTAATAAATTTAAGCATAGCAATCGACGAAAAAGTTTTCTCATAGTCAATCCCTTTTCTCTAGGTAAAACCCTTAGCTATTAGTCTAGCCTTGAGGGTTTCCACCTTTCCATCACTTCTTATTTTTCTCTTATAAATCCATGTGCATCCTATGGACTTTATCCCTTTAGGTGGATCTATTAGAGTCTAGATTTTATCAGAATCCATAGAGTCCCACTCAGATTTCATTACCTTATGCCACTGCTCAACATCAACATCATTAATAGCTTCCTTATAAGTGAGAAGGTCATATTCATGTTCATCTGAGAGTGCAATCATGTTTTCTCCCAAACTCATGTGTCTTTCTGGTTGTCTCACAACCCTCCCACTACATTAAGGTACAACTATTTGATGTGCAGGTTGTGTTTTTTATTCTATCCTTGAATCAAATTCATTTATGACTTCTTCAAGATTAACTTTTAAATCTGAAGGATCAGACAATTCTTCTAAAAACAATTTTACTTCTAGGTTTGTGATTTCTCACAAAGTATTCCTTTAAGAGAGTGGCATTTGCACTAATGAAAACTTTCTTATCTTGAGAACTATAGAAGTAATAACATCTTGTTCCCTTGGGATACCCTACAAACAAACACACCTTAGTCTTTTGTTCCATCTTTATGGACTCAAGCTTCAAAACATGGCAGAACACCCCCAATGGCAGAACACCCCCAAGTTCACATATGACATACAAATGATTTACGCCCTGTCCATAACTCTTTTGGTGTCTTAGGCATAGCCTTAAATGGTGCAAAGTTGAGCAAGTACTCAGTAGTTTGAATACAATATCCCCAGAACGAGATTGGAAGATTAGCATAGGACATTATTGATCTAACCATTTCCAAAAGAGTTCTATTTCTTCTTTCAGCTATTCCAATTAACAATTTAGCTTATCAACCTAATTAATGAATAGAATCTCCACTAAAATTAATAAAGTGAATTTCAAGTTTAATTAATGAGTTAAGCATTACTTTTAAGCCTAGACATGAAAATTGATTAATTGTTTAAGATTATTTAATTTAAATTATTTTTTATTTTCATATTAAATGATCTCGGATAAAATGGGATGTCTATTTAAATATTTTTGTTGCTACTTGCATTCTAGTTGCATATAGAGAACATTGAACTTGTGTTTAGTACTTGCTAGTGGTTTTTAGTGTACCAAATGCAATGATTTCCACGTATAAATCAATATGTATATCCAGTGTTTGTAAAAATTCCTCAACTAAGTTCCGGGGCTTAATTAATTACATGAAAGTTGTTCTGTTTTTGCTTCCCCTGCTCTGTTCTACAAATATCCATATGCGGAGTCTCTTTTTGGTTTTTTAATTTTGATTTAAATACCTCTCTTTTCTGGAGAAACAATTCGTAGTAAATAACGATGTCTTTGAAGAAGATATAAATTTTCACCACCATCACATATAAGTCACACGAGTTTTATTATTTCGAAAATTTCTAACAATAACAGGTAGATTCATTCTTTGTCGTCTTTTAGCAGGGACAAGCGCTATGCTCTTATTTGGCAAAATACAATAACATGGCTGAAAACCCTTCTCCTACAGATTTTCAGCATCTCTTTAGTTAAAGTTGATTGGGTATTTGGGCTGCTTATTTGGTAGAAAGAGTCCCCAGTGTCTTTCGATTTCTTCACCCTGTTTGTTATTCTCATCAAACATGGCAAAAATATAGGCTTCTATAGGCTTTCCAGGCTTCTTTGGCGTCCCTCCTTTTACATGCTGGATCAAGTTCTGGTTATAAGTTCTTGCATTATCAATATTTGTTGCTCCTCGTTTCCTACCTCCAGCTGAAGGCCATCCACTCTCCGATACAACAATCTCCAAAGAACCCCCACCAGCTTTCTCCAGGGCAGCGTAAACAGCATCCAAGATGGCATCAAAAAGGTTACGATATTGCAAGGGAGGATCTGAGACTACAGGATTTTGAGCTTTGAAGAGAGCATAGTCCAGACGGATATCCGAGTTGTCATCGTAGCTAAAATACGGGTACAAGTTAACAAGTAATGGGGCTTTGTTGTTCACCAGGAAGCGAATGATGGGATCGAGAAGTGGTCGGTAATCAGGCCTAAAAGACCCTTTTGATGGAGGGAAAGATTCTCCGAGGGTCACTGTGTCGATTGCTGTGGAAACTTTGATTTGGTTCCCCAGGCCAGCTCCAACAATTGCATTGCGAATGTTTTGCATGGCAGGGACTACAAATCGTGCAGCTGGATCTGAAGGTTTGACTTCATTTCCAACAGCAATGTAGCGGAATTTAACGTTACCATAGTTTCTGACGTTGTCCTGGACCCAGGCGTTTGCATTGGCTTGGTTGGCAGCGAGACCCTCAAGCTTATCATTGGGAACGCCTAGCATCAGCTCAATGTTGGAGCCTCTAAGAGCTTCGAGAGCAGGTTTGTCTGGACCATAGAGTCGCATTCTTCTGATGTTCCTCTGGTTGAAGAGAGCTATAACTTCTGGCCTTGGAGGTAAATTGTTGCCAAGCATTCCATAACAAACACCTACTTGGGCACCTGCGTGTATAATTAATAATGATTTCTATTGTTAATTACCTAACCAAATTACTCAATTTGCCAACCAAAAATAAGAAAATGTCCAGAATAGCTATTCTTTCCCATAAACCAACTATAGAATCCATCCCAATCCAATCATATTCTATTATCATAAATTTCTGCTCTATTCTATTCAATTAATCAAAAATAGCATAATAGTTTATCTTTTAATAATTTTTTAAAGATATTAGACACATGCACACACGCGCAGATACACACACACACACATATATATATATATATATATACACACACACTTTCCTATTTCTTCTAAATATTTACTAATATATATGTATTTAAAAAGAGAGGGAGACTACTTGTGGTACGTAGGGAGGCCACTAGCAGGCCAAAGAGCAGCATTGTCGACGCCATAAAACCAAAGTTGCCAGCTAAATAGGATTTACCCATGGTGGTTATAGAGAGAGGAAACAAAGGAAAAGAAAAATCGAAGAGAGGCCGACACTCTACTGCCAGCATCCCTTCTTAGCGGCCCCTTATATAGACAGGAATGTGCTCCCTATTCCACCACTTGCATTTTCCAAGTCAATTACTTGATGGCAAATTTTGTCATGCAATGAAAATCTTCCACAAACGCCAGCCTAATTTCATCATCCCACCGCTTGTCTAACTTCAACTGGACCTTATCTTAACAAACCTCTGAAAAGTCTTGGGCCTCGTACACGCAATTTGTGCCCCATTGTGGCAGTTCCTTTCGTACGGTAATCAATCTTCTAATTTAATGTAACTGCGGCCTCCGCTTTCACATTAAAACAAAGGAAAATATTTTTAACAAAATCAATTGCTGCACTTACACGAATTACATTTTAAAATGAATTCATACCGTAATTCCTTTGACAAATGAAATTTTAGCTATACTAGTTTACACAAAAAGCCACTGATTTTTTGTTCTTTATTTAAGAAGGGACATTAATTTGCTCCCAACTCTTTAAATAAAAGATATGTGCATTAATTTATTGTTCAGCTATATACCACTTCAAAAAATTAACGCCTTTTTTGACACGGCATATTCTTGACTTTTATTACGTTGATGTGGATATGGTAATTGGGCAAAGCAGCACTTAGGAATGTCCTTATTTGCACTCTTCATTTTCAAGTCATCTGTATAGGAAATTCAAAATTGCATACATAAAATAATTTTCGGTTTATGTCTTATCCTGAATCAGTTCTGTTACTAAACCACGTTTTTATTGTTGTGTTTTGGTGTCCCCCTCTGAATGTCTCTGTCTTGGAAATTATACAGAAAACGTTCTACACAATTTGGTGCTCATCAAGAGGAATATATTTCCTCTTCTACAGTCGGGTAGTGTTCTTGAAAGTATCACTTTTCGTTGTGAAAAGAAATATATATATAATCAATGATGTTGTACAACAGATTTCGAATTTGAAAATAGCATGAGAAGAAATAAATATAATTAATTTAGGAATGTGAGTGGGAGTTGCTGGTAATGAAATTTCGAAAATTAGTTCCTTTTTTAGAATCTTCTTCCTTCCCCGTTGTGTGAAAAGAAGCTTGAGGAGCACTATATTTACGGTGTTAAATAAAGGTTCGGTACAATCGCTTAGTTTTTTCCCAAGACAGCAAAGGTCGTAGATTCGAATGACCGTAATTTTTCGTTACTACTATTCAGAATGTAAGTTCTCTAGAAGACCAGTAGGGTTAGATTATTATTATTTTTTTTTATCAAAGAAAAATGGAATTCATAACATTACATATTTTCACTGTAAAGCCTTAGTTGCTATACTTTGAACGGCGGAAATTTACCTTCTCATGCAAATATTCTTTTGTGGAATTGCTTATAAAACCTTTTCCCTAGATGAAATTCTACAGAAGGTAAGATCAGGTTGGCTTGTACATGACCACGTAACTCCTTTAACTAGCATATCATGTGTAGGTTTGATTTAATTTTTTTTATTGATTTTTCAATTATTTAGTTTGTTTACTAAAATCTAATACATGACATGATGTAAAAATACATATGTCAATATATGTTGAAAATTGTTTGATAATATTTACCCTTTATTGCTTGTATATATAATCTCATAAAAAGATAATGGTGAAAACCAAATTTATTTAGTAGTCTATGGAGCTATGAATGGACAAGAGGAGGTGTATCAAGGTGATATGCAACTTGGGTGCCAAGCCAAACCATCTCTTTTGTCCGAAGTATTCATAAAATCCAAGGACTGTTGACCCCGAAAGCATATCAAGTCCTAGTCTTTCTTCGTTACGACTTTAAGGTAATGAAGCCAAGTCCATGTTCAAAACAAAAAGAATTCACAATCCAGTCCAAGTGCATTTAATTTTGATAGTATTCCAGATGGAAAGGGAATTGTCTTTTGAGATCATGTAATGAGGAAAATTGGTTGGTATATGGACAATGACCAAAGAAAAGTCACAGTCAAGCAATAACTAATTCTATCGTTCATTAGATATGCTTCGGGCCACACCTAGGCTGCTTGACTTGGGAACAACCGCAAATCGCGCTAGATATTTATCATCTTTTGATTTAGAGGCCACAATGGATAGTATTTAAATTTATATCTATTCGGCATATTTAAGTAAGATTTCGTTTATTTTATAAACGGACTCAGAAAAGGTAAAGATAATAGTTTTAAAGTATTCATTATTTAAACCGGATTATAGATATTAAATTTTGTAGTAATAATTCTAAGTTTTATATTATTTTTTAATATATGTATTACCCATAATTAATAAATTATTTATTAAAATTTATAAATTGTCTAAATATAAAATTTACTTTGAATTTATTAAAGTTCGATTATAAAATGCATAAAAAAATAATTAAATTTATTTTTATTATTGAATTTATGATCGGGTCAGGTTTTTGAACCCAGTTCTTGCCCCACTTTTAACTATATAAATAGATTTTAGTTTTAATAGGGTATTTCCTAATTTAGCAGTTACCTTACCCGTTTCTTGTTCTTGATATGATTAGGATTAAAATTTATTATTCTAAAAGGATAGGATTATTTATTATTTGTTTTGGGTAATTAGAATAAAAACTCTTATTTTCATTTTCTTTGATATTACAGAATAGGCTTAAGTGAGTTAAGTGGTAGAAGAGTTTGGAATTTTTTTTATTTATTTTTTCTTTTTCTTTATTGGAAATAGATGAGGATTTGAATATTTTACAAATATTAGTTTTATTACACCAGGAAATTGCCCTAAGAGCATTATGGCAATCTTATCATCTTTTTATCATTTATATATATGGTGAATTGAATCTCAGTATAGATTCTCATTAATATCTAACATGTCTAGGAAGAGTGTAAATTGCAGTTGAGCCGATGAAATCAATTACACCTTCTTCTTTTTTGAATTATTACTGTATACATTGACAATGTAGTTTTAAACTCTACAAACAGGTTAGACTATATTCATTTAATAATAATTAATTTATTAATTTTCATAAATACACCTTAATATGAAACGGGTCCATTCTCTAATCTCATTTTATAAAGGTTGAAAACTCTGACGTCAGTGCATAGGATAATTTCTTTTTTTTAAAAAAAATGAGATAGTTGAGTTTTGTCCTGTAGACATAGAAGTGCCACTTTTTACCACGTGGCATATAAGTTCACTAACGTGTGTTAGGGGAACAAACCTTTATTGAAATATCTTTCAGGTAATAAGACACAAGGACAAGTTGTACACGCACAAAAAATAAAAAAATAAAAAAAATAAAAAAATAAAACAAGGGAATAACTACAGATTTTCAGGTTCAAGTTTGGCGTAGCGAACCTCTAGTTTTTATTTAAAAAACAAGGCTTAAGCTTGGTCTGGCCCTCCATTTTCTTATTGTTTATTGTTAAATTAGTAAAAGTTCTTTCCTATTAGTAGTTTAAATGTATTTTAAAAATGAAATTGAATAAATATATTATTTATTAAAAAAATCTAATTGGATTAAGTGCATGTTTAGCCTAATTTTTTTTCAACTTATATACCTCTTAAGAGTAAAAGTTATGTCAAACATAATTTTTTGAGAAGCTTTAAAAAAAAAGTAACTTTTTGTTTAAAAATAAAATTTTTAAAAAAAGAGCTTAAAAAAAACCTCTAGGGAAGAGTTTTTTCTTCTCTTTTTTTAAAAACACATTAATTTTCAAAAAATACCCCTCTCTCAATTAATCTCCCTCTCCTCTCTTTTCCTCTACAAATTATCATTCTTCAATGTAAATCACGATTTTTCTCTTCTTTACCTCTCTCTACAAAAACTAATAAAAAAACAGAAAACTCAACAACAGAATATCAAAATCTAGAATTTTTTTATTCTTACAAAGATTGAGAGAAAAAAAATCTAAAATTTAAAACTGCATTCAGATACTATTTAAAGATTTTCTCTCTTTTTCACCAAAAAATATTTTAATATTAAATACATTGTTTCCTCTTTTCTCTTCTTTTTTGAGAATTGAAGCATCATGGTCTGATTACTTGTTAGATCAATAAAAATCTAATACTATTACCACTGTACAAGTTTGAAAGTTATTCCTTTTTTTATTAATTTTTTTGATTTTAACATCTGAAATTATATATAAACTTGAAGCATTACATTATAGCTTATTAGGTAATTGAAGATTACATGAATACCCTTTATGGTAATTTTAATCGAAATTAGAGCTTATATAATTTATTTTGTTAAACAGTTTACTAAACAACTTTTACTTAATTTTAAAAGCTATTATTTTTCATAAGAGTTCAATATTAGCTATTAAGTTAAAAAAAAAAGCTAGGCCAAATAGACTCTAAGTTTGATTTGGATGTAAAATTTATGCCTAAGCCAATGCAAATCGGGTCAGGTTTGCGGACTTAGATAGATAACACGGTCTTTAGACACCTTTAGAAATAAGTGGAAGTATTTTTCCTTTTTGTCTATTTCAAATTTCATTTTAGAACCTATTACAATATTGGAGCTCTCTTAGATAAAAGGATTAACTCTTTCTTCATATCACTTATTCTAAAGCGGCCTAATTCAAAGAGTCTGAATGATTATCGACCCATTAACCTTGTTGGTAGTCTTTATAACATGGTAACTCAAGTTTTAGCTAACAAATTAAGGTAGGTTGTTGGCAGAGTTGTTAGGTAAAACCAATTTGCATTCACAAAGGAAAGATGAGCATTAAAGTGGATTTGTGGAAAAAAATGAAATTGGATAAACATTTGAGTGAAGAGATTCTTAATGATGATTGTCACAACCCAAACTCAAGGGTCCATGATCGGTCACAACCCAAACCCGAGGGTCCATGATTGACACATGAACCTAGCAGACGAAACCTACGAGACCTGAGCAAGCCTTAGAATTTCAAATCACATAACACATAGCCGAAAGATTTCATAACCAAACATTCATAAATAAATATACCTTCAAATATAAAACATTATTCTCAACATATAATTCATACATAATATACATAAGGCCATACATTGGCCATCAAAGTGGGTTCGTACTTAACAACCCTTAATACAAGCTCACAACAAACATAGCGGAGTGGACATGTCGGGCAGAAACCTACCGGATGCCAAAATTGGTCTATCACTAGACGACCCTTACCATATAGTATTGTGGCCTATTTATCTACACATGGTACAACAAATGGGTGAGTCATATAATCCTCAATAAGGGGTGCAAATAAATCAAAATCATATATGTAAACAAATAATCATTTAACGCACTAGAGTGCAACTACACAATTTTAGCACACATCTCCATGTTAGGGGAAATCATCATCCTTAAAGAGTCTCCACAAATATCATATGTATCACTAGGCTTGTCCTTTAGCCATTTCAAATTATTCTCCATGGCACACTCTAGTCATCAGAGTATCATATCATATTCAGACCAAATTATCTAAGCCTATCCGAGGCTATCTCATGTCGTACACAAATCGAATCACAATCATGGAATGGTCCTCCCTTGGACATCAACAAATCATGCATGACGACTAACTAGCAAAGGCAAATCACGCTCAGGACAAAGCCGTTGGCAGAGAAACAAATCAGGTGCATGTTGAAGCAACGGACAAAGAATTAGAGTTATCGTTTAGAGTACTCTCCAAACGAATGGCATCACTTAGAGCATTCTCAAACGAGTGGCATCAAAGCACTGTAGGTGAGATTAATACCACTGTCCTTGATTACCACCATCCTTACAAGGACATAACAAAGTCACAAGGGGAAAGAGACTCCACTCAACCTCAAATGAAATCAATGTCTGAAATTCATCCATCGGACGGAACATAAATCCACAAATAAGGCCATCATGCCTTTGACATTCCATATGTCCACATAAATCATAATTCATATCGAATGAGCTTTAATCATCTATAAGCTCGATGTGGTTCTGAGTTCCTCTAAAATCTCTAAGGCATCAAAGGCTCATAATCCACCAAAGTTTAATTGTCTAGGGTGATCTACTTCCAGACACTCTTCATATCCTATGGATTTCCTAGTTTAGGCTCACACAATCAAATAGGCTACCAAGTGGATTGTCAAAAGTTCACACATCACAACACATATAATCATATATATACATATACACATTCATATAAAAATTAGTTCTCTAGCCTAGACATGTTTATCGAGGCCTACATACAAAATCTAGTACTAATGCAACGCATCTTTCATGTGTCATGCATCACATGCATTTTAAATTAACCCACTCATAGTGACAAATCGGAGGTGCTCCCACTGTCAAGCTCAACTTCAACCTCCAATCATCCTCTAGCTCGCCAATGAGTCAAATAACTCAATTTCCTACTTAGAACACATCAGACATCAAAATATTAATTAAATTCTTGGCTTTTAAAAATACCCAACTTTTTTAAAAATAATAAAATTCTTAGCAATCCAACATTCAAGCTCAAATCCTTCAATAATGAGCTAAACCCATACCTCAGAAGTTGGATTGCATGAATCTAAGCTCCCAAATTTCAGCAAATCGAGGGAGATTCACCAAAGCTAAAAAAATTCGATTTCTTGGTTATTAACCAATTAAATTGAAAATGAATCTATAAAAAGGTGTAATCTTACCTATGGAGGAGTTTTGCTAGCTGCAAATCGCCTCAAATAAGCTCAAAAATCCATTTAAGGGTTAGGGTTATTGGAATAGTAAAGAGAGAAAGAGTTAGAATTTGCTTTAAAATGGTCAGATAGCTTGAGACCTTTTTTATTTTTTATTTCTACTCAATGATGTATCGATACATTTGGGAATGTATGGATACATTTGCACAAATTTCGTATAAATCTATCAATACATTGAGGCAAAATGCTCATTGCCCAAAAATATATTGATACATGGGGAAATGTATCGATACTTCTTCCCATGGGTGCTCTCTACTTCAAATCTATCAATACATTTGGACAATGTATTGATAGATGTTCATCCTACCATAAATGTATCGATACATTAGGGAATGTATCGATACAATTTCTTTCATACACCTTATGTTGTTCATCTTGCCAAGAATGTATTGATACATTTTCCCTTGTAGGCAATTTTTAGCTTTCTAAACTTCCAAAAATCTAAAATTAACACCCTAAAATCATCTCCCATTAAAATCACACTTCAAATAATTCATATAATTCATATCTATACACATATATTCCCAATTATCACATCAAATTCAAATCAAAGCCTCAAGCTATGGGAATTATCTCATATTTCCATAAAAATTTGCCTAAGTGTCAACATGCATATAACCATACACTTGGCATACGTAACATATCATCTAAGTCCTCAAAGAACAATATATTTCATAACTCATCCTTAGTTAACTTAGTTTACGCCGAAAATTGGGGGTGTTACTATCGTCAGATTAATACAAGCAAATGCATGTGGCTGTACAAGTAATATTTCCCATAGAGATTTATACCTATTTTCACTAAGTATTAAATTTAGAACAATGTAATCTAATCCGAGTACTTTATTTTGAAAGGCTAATTAAACAAAAGACGAACTCAAAATTAAGTAAATAAAATAAAATAAAATTTTACTAATACGGATATTAAATTAAAGCCTAAGATTATGGTATCTTTTAATATTTCATCTGAACTTAATTGTTCTCCTTAACTTAGATTAATGGAACACATGGCTAACCTAGAATCTACATTACGTACATGTCTTTGTCAAGATCGTGCACACATACCTTTTCAAAATTAATCTCATATGTCTATGCAAATTAATTAGAAAAAGTTTATTATGTTTGTGTTCTAATTTGGCTACCTAAAGTATTTAGGTATATGTCTATCCTAAACATGAAATTATCACCTAACTCCGAAGTGAATCAAATGAAGGCTATTCAAAACAATGGTTTATTCTAAACTCTCTCTGTCGAGTTCCATTTAGAGACCCAATACATTTCAACTGGTGATCAAGCAATGAAAAGCAATAAGTGCAGGATTAAATAAACCATGCGATTTCCATTAATACCAAGCAAGGAAAAATCAAATATTCAAGCTACATAATAAAATAACCATAATACTAGAAAATAAATTTAGTTCATCTTTGTTTTTACAGCAAGCATAACTAATTCAAGAGAAAATGTCATTTATGCAACAAAATAACAAGAAAGGAATGAAGGGTAAAGAAATATCAAAGCCTCTTTCTATTCTTGATCCTCGATTCCTTCGATTTCTTCTACTTTTTCTCATTGAAGAGCCCATTTCTTTTCTCTCAAAAACTATCGTTCATTGCCTCTTTGAACCACCTTTCTCAGCTGCTGAAAATCACCTAGTTATAGCCTCTAGAAAACCCTAAAAACTCATTTCCCAATTGGCTGCAAATTATTAATCCACGTTAGAGTGTCGCGACCTTGCTCTAAGGGCGTCGCGGCACACGTGACTTAAAAAATTTTTTGCTAGTTTTCCATTCGACACCACGATGCTCCTCCTTGGGGGCTACGACGCTGGACTCTCGGGTTTTTGAATGGATGACATGATGTTTCTCTTGGGCGCTACAGCGTTGGGCTCTACACGGCTGTGGCGCTACTTGCTTTTGTGCTAGCTTGGTGCAATCTACTATAATGTCTCATCTTGCAATACGAGTTTCTCCTACTTCAAGGTTGATCTGGGTGAAATGGTCAAGATAAAAGTTGTAGGCCTGTCTTTTATCTTTCTTATGATCCAAGAATCACTTCAATTGGATCTCTATAGCTTAAGTTATTCGAATTACCACAACATATTTAGTGACAATCTACATTTAGTCTTCATTGCATAGTGCTGACATTCGACCTCATGCTTAAATATGAAAATAATCAATAAATTAAAAATAAAACGTAACTGAATTATAAACTAGCATTTAATCAGAGAAATAGTCAAATCCTACAAGATCAATGTTTGTGTTTTTCATATAATTTTTTAATTTAATTATAAACATTCATAAATTTAAGAGTTATATACCTTGCTCTAAATATCATAATCAATAGCTAATTAAATCAAAATCTTTTCTTTTTTTACCTTCAAGATTTGTCAAATCTTCAACCACCCAAGTGTTTGGCCTCTAACAATAATCTACACAGTGATCGAATAAGACTTTCTCAAAAGGCAGAATTTTTTACTTGCGCTAGCAAGTTTTGTTTCTAAAACAAAAAAGACCAAAAGTTCTTGTCGAATCTTATTTTGTAAGACAAAGAAAACAATTTTCTTTTCTTATTTTATGAAATGGCTGAGAAGTGGTTGGAGGCATAGAGTTTTAGTTTGCTAATATAATATATTTATATAGCCAAACTAAGTTGTAACCCTAAATACAACAGTTGGATTTTAATTTAATTAAGTCTTTGTGAACTTAATTAATTTTTCACTTTATTTTAGTCTTTTTCAATTAAGTCCAACTTAATTAATTATCTTATTTAATCCTAATCATGTCACTTAATGTGTGTGACCCATTAGGCTTCTAACATATTGGCAATAAATATAAATCCTAATCAAATATCAATTTGATAATTGATTTATATTTATAGATCATGAGTGGCATCTAGCAATACATCATGACCACCAAATGTAAAAGAGTCAATTAAAGAATTTGACAAAGCCTTTCAGTGATAAGCCTCTCAGTGCAATACGATCCTTTCATCAAATATCCAAGATATGTCCTAAAGCATGGCTCAGTGTCTACTTATAACATTCCATGTTAGTTCTCATAATTCATTACTAACCTTATGAATTTAGGAAACTAACTTTCCTCAAATTCATCATGCTTTGGCTAAAGACTTTATACAAGTTAATCAAGAATTAAGAACAAGTGAGATATATCCCCTCATAACACTTAAGGTGATAAATCCTCTCTTGACCACTCATTCACCTTCGTATGCTTCATAGAATATGCAAAAACACCATGTTTAGGCATCTGGTCACCTCCAAACCTGTAAGGGTGAAATCAAAGTATGTCATTTCCCATATAAGATGACCTAGTGTCTCAAGTCTGAGGACTAGTTGTACAACTATCACATAAGAATATATTCCATAGACATTTGAGTGAAATACCAAATGAAGTTCTCATAGCGAGTCATGTTCAGTGAACTTATTCTTTAACAAGCACCCACATGTTATCCTCAAGTATCTTCGTATACTTTAATCTATGAGATCGATTGCTGACTTCCTAAATAAAGAAGCTTAACATGTACCAGTCTTTGAGTATTATCAATGCCTTATCTTGACAATACAATGACCAGGAACAATTTTAAGAGCATGGCTTGATGCATAGTGATCTCATAATTGTAACAGCTTTACAATTCTCTTGCAAAGCTTTTATGTTCCATGGGCTTCATCCAATTACTACTTAATAACTCCTTATTATTGCACTAACATGAAAGAAAACCTCTATCACATATAGTTATGCAATTAAATATGCATTAAATGACAATATATATTCCTTGACTAATCTAATTGGCACAAGAGCATATACCAACACATAGTTCATCATCATTTGACTTTATGCAATTGAAAACCTACAAACACAAAAACTAAAGCAACATTAGCCTAAAATAGGACTTCCAACATGAAAATAAAATATAATTACATAATTTATACTAAGTTCATATGCTTTACACTAATCAACCAAAAACATAAAAGTTGCTTAAAAACTACTTAAAACACTAGAACTTGGCTACATTGACACTCCAAAATGTAGCTAAATAACTCTATATAATAGAGTTATCACACCCCTAAACTTAATATTTTTCTAGTCCTCAAGCAAAAACTAAAATGAAACAATGTGGTTGAAAACATCAACTATGAGAATGCACCAAATCATTGATCATCTTTAACTTCCTCATAAATTACCTTGTCTCCAAACTCAAAATGAAACATAGATATTATCTAAGTTCATGTTTCATCCAAGTGCATGCTCATTTTTTGAATAGGTTTCCATGTGTGTGTGTGTGTGTGTGTGTGTGTGTGTGTGTGTAGTTTCTTACAATGAACATCATGCACTTAGGAAAAGATTATGTTAATGCAAATCTCAACAAGCTTGGAATTTCATATGTTTGTTTTTCACCTCCCTTTCCACTAATGTAGGCCATCACTTGGCTAAGGATCCTTAGGACTTTATTCAGCTTATAATGTTCGGTTAGGATTAAGGTATGATATGGGATATATTAAGGCTCAAATCACCCTAAGCATATAATTACTCTAGGATCTAAATAACCTTATCTTCCTTCACCAAGTACACTTTTTTCTTTCTTCTTCACTTTTCATTCATCAAACATAAATTTTTTTTATTCACAATTCAACATCCCCCCAAACTTGTTTTCTTTGATGTTAGTAGATTGAATACTTCACATCATGGTTGAAAATTTTTCTTAACTCATCCTTTCTACATTTTCAACATTTTATCTATATATAAATCTTAAAACACTGTACATACTTAAGAATAAGGGTAATGGAATTGGAAATTTATTTACAAGCTAGGATAATTTATTTCTAGTTGACAAAGAAAAGGATAAATTCAAGCTTAAAGAGGTGTATTAAGGTTAGAATTTGACTATGATAGCTCGAAAAGGTCCAATTGATCCAAAGTTGGCTTAAGTCATTTCCTAACTAAGGATAACCTAAAATTTCGCCTTAAGGAAGGATCAAACAAATTCTAAGATTCTAAACGTAGTTTAAAAATTCACACTCACAAATCATTTTCTAAATGTACATCATGAAACAATATAAGACATAGTGCTCAAATATGGAAATCACTTTCTAAAATGATGCTATGCACAAGAATTCCACAAAATACTATAACAATATCCATGCTTGTTAAGTGTAAAAAGAATAACAAGGCAATTAGTTTTCATTATTGGATAGATAAATCAATTGTTATTGGTGCACAACTCTAACTTAATATTTCAACATGTTTTTAATACTAAAATGCAAAGGAACTAGTTTTAAACAAAAATACGATAAATAAAAGAAAACATAAAAATTCCTCCCAAACTTAAAGTAAACATTGTCCCCAGTGTTCCTAAAAGTAAAGAAAGAGAGTACTCCTCTAAACTAGTAGACGCAGTCAATCCTCATCCTCCTTCGCAACAGCATCATCATCAGTATCCAAGGTAGGATCAACGAGCAATGTGGGGAAAGTAGCCATGTCCATGCTAACATGCTCGAGATATGCCCTCATCATCTCTTTAATGGGCAATGTGGGCAGTGTGGGGAACAATGCTCAAGTCGTTCCATTTGTTGTAACATGGAGAGATTTTGAGAATGCTGCAGTGGCTGAGGTGTCACAGATGAACTTCCTCCAATGGTGGGTTTCTCCTGCATGTAGAATCTATTGATAATCCCACCATCCAATGGAATTTTTGGATGCAACAACTTTTCATTAGTTGACCAAACAACTCTAGCTTGATGGCACAAGGCAATGATCAAATATGGATACCACAATCCGACAACGTGGCGACCAGACTGGCATGATAATGTTGTTGGAGATTAATTGCCCAATGTCAATAGATTTTTCGGTGATAATTGCGTACAAGATAACCGCTCAATCCTTGGTCACATTGCTTAGGTGTTTTATAGGAAGCGTTTACGCAGTTAAGAAATGATGCCACACCTTGTAAACACTGTCCATGGCATTAACTTTAAATGAAATTGGAACACCCTTGTGTACTTTCCATTCAGTACCTAAAATATTAATGGAACCTAAAACTTCATCCAAATCAATGTCACCATTCACCAATTGGCTGTACTCATCATTCCGAATGTCAAGTGTATTGTAAAACTGATTAATAGTGTCAGCGTCAAAAAATACCTGACATCCACGAACGTAGGCTCGCCCGTCTTCATGTTTAATTGAATTAGCATAAAATTCCTGAACCACTAGCATTATCGCAACCTCTGGCTAGGCATAAAAGTTCTCCCACTGTCGTGCTTTGATAATATTGTAGATGTCAACATGAAGTGCTCTCCAAACATCGATGCCACATTCTAGAACTAGAATTTTGTGCAATAAGGACTGGGTGTGACGCTTCTCAGCTTCAGCTAAAATAAATTTACTACAATCAAAATTCTACCCACTTCCACTAGCACATGTCCTCTTCTTTGGTGCCATGATGATAATCTAACTACCCAAGCAATAAGTAACACACTTTCAACCACAACTAATTAGTATACATTACAATTAAACAATCCACATAAAAAGAAATAATTTATACTAACTATTCAATTCCACAATTAGAATAGCACTAATTGCCACATACATCTACTTTAAATTCTAAGTGCAAAAAATTAGATTTATTCAATATACCCACTATTTAAAAATTTTAATTTATGCACAAAACTCAAAAATTGATGACATGCATATACTACATTATCAAAGTTAGCATAAGCCCATCAATTCTAAGCAAAACCCATCTTCAAAACACAATTCTAACCATAAAAATAAGTAGAGAAAGAAAAAAGAGAACTTACCACAATTTCCTGCTTTCAGATGTTTGTAAGAAAGTAAAAATGCTCTAAAATCTTCAAAACTCAAAGTTTGATTCAAAATAATTGGTGTTTAGAAGAGATTTTGTAATGTGTAAGTGAAAAGGGAGTGAAATTTTTCAAGTGAGGTAGAGAGAGAGAAAGAGAGAGAGAGAGAAATGCTACATAAGGTTGCAAATTGGGGAAAAAAAAAGGGTATGTATAGGGCCATAGGCCTAACACAGTGCCACGATACTAGACTTAGAGCACCGCAGCGCTCTACGGCCCATGCCTTGTGAAAGTTTTTGGTTGTAAGGCACCTTGGGTAGTGTCACAGTACCCCAGCCTCGGTTTCCACTATGGAACTCAAGGGATGCTCCAATGTCGAAGCCTTCATGGCATTGGCAACCTCTCTTTTTTTTTAAAAGACGAACTATTAGTATTATTTACTTGCAAAAAAAAAATAAAAATAAGTTGTTAGTAATATGAAAAAAAAAGTTAAAAATGAATTACTAACAAAAACAATTAATAAATAACCAAAAATTTCTTAAGTAAACAAAACTTGGGTTGCCCCTAAGCAGCGCTTCTTTATAGTCACTAGCTTGATTAATTCACCTTTTCCTTCACTTTTTCACCTACAAAGTAAGGTTTAAAGTTTTGTCGATTCACCATGCCTTCTCTAGTATCCTCACTAAAAAACTCCATTATGTCACACGGATAGGCATTACTCATTATGAAAGGACCCAACCACTTTGATTTCTATTTCGATGGACAAAAATTGAGGAATGACTTATGAAATGAAGGTAGCAGAATATACTCCCCATGCCACTGCTTGGTTGGAAGATGTGGATGTGGTAGCTCTGACTCCAAAATTGGCACTTACTTCACTCAAGGTAGTGGAGTGGGCTTTCTTTCATCCACATCAACTGCTTCCACTCTATAGTAAGTATTTGTAGAGGAAGGGTATTTGGTTGAATTGAGTAGATTATACACTCCTTCCTCCTTTTGCTCAACTTCATCAACTTAAGCTTGCACTTTAGCTTTTTTAACCACTATTTCCAACTAAGAAAAGGGTAATGGTAGTGGTTTTTCCTTTGCCTTCTTTTTTTGAGTTTGTTTGTCAGGCTTCTCAACCACTATTACTTTCTCAATAGGCTTCACTTGAGTTTCAGCTTGGTTACTACTACTTGCTACCTCATTTCCACTCGAAAAGGTGACTACCAGACAAGATTCCTTACCTTTTCTCCTATGATTAGCTTTAGTTTCACCAGGCAAGGTTCCTTGAGGCATGTTATTGATAGAATTCGCAAGTTGACCCACTTGAGTCTCAAGGTTTCTCAATAAAACTGCTTAATTCTAAATGAGAGAATCAGTCCTTGCCATGAACTAAATGAACATCTCTTCCACAGATGGCTTTATCTCAGTCATGGGAGCTCTCTACGGAGGTGGAAATCCAATAAGCATATTAGGCTTTGGAGCTTATGAAAATCTCTGATTGTTGCTCCAAGAAAAGTTCAGATGATTACACCATCTAGAATTACAAGTGTTGGCATACAAGTTGTTTTGTTGCCAATTGAGATTCCCCATAAATTGAACTAATTCCCAACAATGGTTACTTGAATGTCCTTCTCCACAAAACTCACATGTCACAAATGGTCTCTAAACGGCTTGAACTCCCAGAGCTTCAAACCTTTTGGACAAAGCAACCACCTGATTAGTCAAAGTAGTCAAAGCATTCATTGTGTGGAGGTATCTAAAAAAAACACAAAAGAAAAAGAAAAAACTTAGTCTAAGATTTTTTTTAATTTAATATTAGTAAAGATAATTAGGAAAACAAATCTTTGGCAACGGCGCCAAAAACTTGGTCGGATTAATACACACAAGTGCACGCGGTCGTACAAGTAATATAAAGGTAAGTCGAGTATTGTTTCCCATAGAGAATTGTACCTATTTTCACTAAGTATTAAATTTAGAACTAAATAACCTTACCCAAGCCCTCTATTTTGAAAGTTGATTAAATAAAGACAATCTCAAAATTAAGTAAATAAAATAAAATAAAATTTTACTAATATGAATATTGAATTAAAACCTAGGATTGTGGTATCTTTCAATATTTCATTTGAACTTAATTGTTCTCCTTAACTTAGATTAATGGAATACATGGTTAACCTAGAATCCACATTATGTACACATCCTTGTCGAGATCGTGCACACATATCTTTTCAAAATTAATCCCATATGTCTATGCAAATTAATTAGAAAAAGTTCATTATGTTCGTATTATAATTTGGTTGCCTAAGGTATTTAGGTATATCTCTATCATAAATACGAAACTATCACCTAACTCCGAAGTGAATCAAACAAAGGCTATTCAAAGCAATGATCTATTCTAAACTCCCTCTATCGAGTTCCATTTAGAGACCCAATACATTTCAACTGGTGATCAAGCAATTAAAAGCAATTAGTGCTAGATTGAATAAACCATGCGATTTCCATTAATACCAAGTAAGGAAATATCAAATATTCAAACTACATAACGAAATAACCACAATCCTAGAAAACAAATTTAGTTCATCATTGTTTTTATAGTATACATAATTAATTTAAGAGAAAAGATCATTTCTATAGCAAAATAACAAGAAGGAAATGAAAGGCAACGAAATATCAAAGCCTTTTTCAATTCTTGATCCTTGACTCCTTCGATTTCTGCTTGTTTCTCTTGTTGAAAAGCACTTTTCTTTTCTCTCAAAAACTGGCATTCATTGCCTTTCTAAACCTCCTCTCTCAGCTGCTGAAAATCATTTATTTATGGCTTCTAAAAAACCCTGAAAACTCATTTCCAAATAGGCTGCAAATTATTAATCCACGTCAGAACGTCGCGACCATGCTCCAAGGGCACCTCAAGGTGCTTGATTGATAAAATTTTTTGCTGGTTTTCCATCCAATGCTGCAGCGCTCCTCCTTGGGCACTACGGCCCTGGACTCTTGAGTTTTTGAATGGATGCCATGATGTTTCTCCTGGGTGCTGGGCTCTACATGGCCACGACACTGCTTGCTCTTGTGCTGCCTTGTTGCAGTCTGCTGCAGTGCCTCATCTTACAACACGATTTTCTCCTACCTCAATGCTGAGTTGGATGAAATGGTACACAAGAAAGTTGTAGGTATGCCTCTTAGCTTTCGTATGGTCAAAGAATCACATTAATTGAATCTCTGTAGATCAAGTTATGTCTGAATTACCACAACATGTTCAGTAACAATCTACACTTAGTCTTCATTGCATAGTTCATCACCATATGACTTTGTGCAATTGAAAACCTACAAACACAAGAACTAAAACAGCATTAGCCTAAAATAAGACTTCCAACATGAAAATAAGCTAGAATTACATAATTTAAACTAAGTTCATATGCTTTACACTAATCAACCAAAAATATAAAAGTTGCCTAAAAACTACTTAAAACACTAGGACTTAGTTACATTAACACTCCAAAATGTGGATAAATTATCCTATATAATAGAGTTATCAGTTACAATGATAATTATGATGATGATGATTTCAATATTATGGATTGGTAAAAATTAAATTGTCATAGGTTTCTCATCCTTTCCCATTTGGCCCGTTTTGTATTGCTAGTTCCTAAATCCACAGTTACTTCAAAATTCACTTTTAGTATTAGTGGACGTGTACTTAATGTATATAAAAGTACTTTTAACTCTTAAGTTCGTACAAGCTACTATTTGTGTTCAAAATTGGTTACAAGGATCATCAAATTTAGATCCTAGTGACATTGAGGAAGAAATGGACAAGCTTGACAAAATCAATTTGGATAATATTTTAATAAATAGCATTTAATCTTTCTTTTTGTTTAGTTCTGATTTCTTAATTCACTTTACTATTTGTTTAGCTTTACTTTTGTTATTTTTGTTTATGCATTTGTAAATTTTTCAAGAATTGCATTAAAGCCAGCATTGATTAGGAGAAAGGTGTATTTCTCATTTGAGCTTAGTAATGAAGATGTTCGGGTTTTTTTCCTTCGGAAGTTGTTTTCTTGTTGAAACTTTTTAATATTTCTAGTTTTTGGAAGTTGGAATAATTCTAATATTTCTTTGCTTACCTTTGTTGGAACATTTTAATGTTTTTAACCATATTTGTTAGAACATTTTAATGTCACTAAACTTATGGTGTTGTTAAAATCTCATAGTTTAGTTTTATTTACCAAATTAGCATAGAAAAATAAAACTAAGAAAATTGAGCTTGAGTTTATTAAGGTCCATAACCCAAAAAATTTTGGTTAATTTAATTATTAATCAATCTAATTTGGTTAATCGGTTATAACTTCATGCTGGTCAATTTGATTAATTTTCGCAACACATGTGGTTAATTCATCTATAAGAATTTCTTAATCAAATTAACCAACTTAACCATTTGCACACCCCTTGTTACTGATCATGGTTTTCCTATGCCTTCATGCGTTTATGGTTTTTCATCTTAGCTTTGTTCTAGGCATAGTTGAGTAATATGTTGGGAAATTGCGGAATTGTCTTTAAAGAATTGCCCAAGATCTAACCCAATCAATAGAATAAAGAAAGAAAGAAATCAAGCACACCCACAAGAACACAAGAATTTACGTGGTTCGGTCTTTTGATGACCTACGTCCACGGGACAACAACAGAGAAAAATTCACTAAGAGAAAAATCAGGAGATTACAAGAACAGTCTCAAACTCATAACCCTTATCCCACGTACACCTAAATCACTCTCTCTAAATCTAGGTGATTATTATTCTTTAACCCATAGGGTCTTTTTATAGTATCAAATACAATAACCTTATCCTAATATAAATAGGAATCTTATCCTAATAGAATTAGGAATTGTTATTCTAATCTAACTAGATTTAAAGACTATTTTATAAGGTATACTAATTTAATTAGAATTAAACAATCCTAATTAAATCACAATTCAAGACTATCTTAACAAATCTTCACCTTAGGCTTGAATTCACCAAGCTCCACCTTACGAACCAATCTCTGTCGACACTGCCACTGCCCCAATGGGCCTCAAGCACTACGAACACCGATCAAGTCCAAGCAATGCTTGAACTTTATCCCAGAAACTGACTTAGTTAGCATATCTGCCGGATTTTCATCTGTAGCTATTTTCTTTACTACAATCTCACCTTTAGAAATAATCTCTCGAATGAAGTTACACTTGACTTGGATGTGTTTGGTTCTCTCATGAAACATCTGATTTTTAGTCAAATGTATAGCACTTTGACTATCACAAAATACAACTGTTTGTGTTTGTTCAAAACCAAGATCACTAACCAAGCCTTTAAGCCACAAAGCCTCCTTCACTGCCTCGGTCACAGCCATATATTCAGCTTCAGTTGTAGACAAAGCAACGGTTGATTGAAGAACTGCTTTCCAACTGATCGCAGACCCTGAGAGAGTGAACACATACCCCATTCGAGATCTTTTACTATCTAGATCACCAGCAAAATCTGATTTGGAGAAGCCAACCACATTACGACTAATGTTTGCACCTCCTTCACACACTAAGCCAACTTCAATAGTAACTTTAGGTGTTTTCACAAGCTCCCATGTTTGATCCCAGTGTAGAGACTCAATCTTCTTAGAAGACTCGACATATGTAATTTTCTCATGATAAAAGTAAGGCTCATCAATCTCTACTTCCACAAATAAAAAATAAGAATCAAAATCACCATCAATACAAGTAATGCTTCGTTGAGATACCAATTCTTGTACCTCTTGCAATTCTTTCTGGATTTCACTATCATCTCGCACTGTCACAAGAGCATTGATTTCAAGCTCCACCTGCTTGCCAACTTCTTGGTCTGATGTGTTTGCAATTCTAGACTTTATCCCACAAAGTAATGCAGACTTGTCAAAGGTAAAATCCCGACTCACCATAAACTTGGGGAACTTACAATCAGTACACCACAACCGATAACCCTTCACCCCATATGCATAGCCTAGGAATATACACTCTGTCGCCCTCAACTCAAGTTTACCATCACTCACATGAGCATGAACAGGACAACCAAACACTCTCAATATAGAGTAATCAGCGGGCTTACCAGACCAACCTTCCTTGGGAGTCTTAAATTCAATTGCAGTTGATGGAGACTGATTTACCAAGTAGCAAGCCATGTTGATAATTTCTGTCCAAAATACTTTGGTTAGGCCAACATTTGAGAACACGTATTTTGCTCTCTCCAAAAGTGTTTTCTTCATCCATTCTACAATATCGTTTTGATATGGTGTTTTGTCGACAGTGCGATGTCTAACGATTTTCTCATTCTTGTAGAATAGACCAAACTCACCTTTGCAAAATTTCAAACCTTTGTTTGTTCGAAAGCTCTCGATCCTTTTCTTAGTCTGCTTCTCGATCAATACCTTCCAATGCAAAAAGGTGGTTAACACTTCACTCATAGCCTTTAGAAGATACGTCCACACCTTTCTTGAAAAATCATCAATAAAGATCCACATGTATAATGATCCACCTTTTGATGCCACCGGAGAAGGATCCCACAAATCTAAATAGATGTAGTTTACTGTACTCCTGGTTTGATGAGTTTTAGTGCTAAATTTCACTCTATGTTGCTTACAAAAATCTAGCTTTTCACTCTTTTAACCACACAGCAAACTACGCTTACTTAGTTTTCTAATCCCTCTCTCGCTCATATGACCAAATCTCATATTCCATAAACGTGTTACATCATCTTCAGGATCATTAGATGAGACCACAGAAACAGTTTCAATGACCGTGTTTCCCACTAGACAATAAAGGTCACCGGATAACTTGCCCTTCATGATAGTTAAGACTCCTTTAGATACATTCAAGACACCATCTTGGCCACTATATTTGTAGCCCTTCTTATCTAACAAACTCAATGATATTAAATTCTTTTTCATGACAGGGACATGTTTTACCTCAAGTGTTCTTACCATACCATCAAACATCCTAATTCGAATTGTGCCAATTCCAACAACTAAGAGAGAGAAATCATCTCCTAATTGTACAGTGCCCATATTAACAGATTGATAAGTTGTAAACCAATCACGCCTAGGACATATATGAAAGCAAGAAGCCGAATTTAAGATCCATGTATCCATTAGGTTACAATTAGTAATTGCAAGAACATTATCAGTTTCCTCAAAAGTATCAAAGTCATCTCCAACCACGTTTGCAGTATTTTCAGACTTATTGAACTTTTCATCATCCTTGAATTTGGTACAGTCTTGACGAAAATGCCCTTTCTGACCACAATTCCAGCAAGTTTTCCCTTTTGCTCTAGATTTACCTTTTTTGTCTAAGCCTTTCTCTTTACCTCTACCTCTATTTACAACCAAACCTTCTGCTTGATTTTCATTCCGAATACCACCAACTTTCTTCTTTAATTCCTTGGAATTTAAATATGCCCTTACATCCTCGAAAGTGAGAGTGTCTCGGCCGTATAGCATAGTATCCACGAAGTTTTCATACGATGGAGGCAAATAACATAAAAGAATTAAGGCTAAGTCTTCATCCTCAATTTTAACATCGATATTCTTTAAATCAAGAATAACTCTATTAAATTCATCAATGTGGGTATTAACGGACGTACCTTCACTCATCTTGAGAGTATACAATCGTTGCTTCATATAAAGCCGATTCGTCAGGGACTTGGTTATATAAATACTTTCGAGTTTAAACCACATTGCAGCAGCAGATTCTTCATCCGTGACTTCTCTTAGCACCTCATCAGACAAAGTAAGGAGAATAGCACTATGTGCTTTTTCCATAAGGTCATCTTTCTCACTATCAGATAAATTCGAGGGAAGATGTTCTTTTCCCTTCAGTGCCTTCAACAGTCCTTGTTGCACTAGCAATGCGCACATCTTAACACGCCACAGGCTGAAATCGTTTCTTCCATTAAACTTTTCAATCTCATACTTGGTCGACGAAGTTGCCATAGCGAGATTCAGATTGACCCAAGACCTTGAAGCTCTGATACCAGTTTGTTGGGAAATTGCGGAATTGTCTCTAAAGAATTGCCCAAGATCTAACCCAATCAATAGAATAAAGAAAGAAAGAAATCAAGCACACCCACAAGAACACAAGAATTTACGTGGTTCGGTCTTTTGATGACCTACGTCCACGAGCACAACAACAGAGAAAAATTCACTAAGAGAAAAATCAGGAGATTACAAGAACAATCTCAAACTCATAACCCTTATCCCACGTACACCTAAATCACTCTCTCTAAATCTAGGTGATTATTATTCTTTAACCCATAGGGTCCTTTTATAGTATCAAATACAATAACCTTATCCTAATATAATTAGGAATCTTATCCTAATAGAATTAGGAATTGTTATTCTAATCTAACTAGATTTAAAGACTATTTTATAAGGTATACTAATTTAATTAGAATTAAACAATCCTAATTAAATCACAATTCAAGACTATCTTAACAGAATACCTCAAGTGTTTTACTAAAGATCAAAAATAAGATTCAAAGCAATTGAAGTTTTTTTTTTTTTTCCTTTTCTTGATTGGCAACCCATCCATGGAGGGCGGGGGTCGAAGCAATTGAAGGATAAGTCTAGGAAACTTATAAAAGAGTAAGACTGGAGAGCTTCAGTTTATGTAACACAAAATGTAATAAAAACTAAAGAAATTTCTATATAAAACTCATTGAAACACCTACTCTATAGAAGTACATTGATTTCCTAGACTGACAAAAAAAAGCGGATTTTTGAGGACATAGTCAACAAAGGAAAGTAATTAACAATGTTAGGATCTAATTGTCTGCATTTAAATTGACAAACATGTATCCAACTCAAAAAACGAAATTCTCTAGTTTGACCAGAAGTTCCTAATGTATACGAATGGATTCAAGTTGATTATTGAATAATCTGCATACACCTTTCTAGCCTGCTTCATGACTCATTCTAGGGTTGTAGTAGATATGCTTCAAAATGTAACAAGTAAAAAAGGACATGCTATACATATATTGGTACGGTTATCAGGCTCAAAATCAAGCGTTTGAAACAGCAGTACAAGATTTAATTTATGCACATCTGCGTGATACATACTGAAATATTTACTGAAAATGGTTTCCATTGCTTGAACAGTCACTATAGGTTGATCACTTGTTTAATCATATGGATGAAAAAAGAATATAGTGTAGGGCTATTGGCATTTGAAATTACAGGTGGTCTTGCTCGAAGTGGGGGGCTTCTTGGTTTTGTATTTAGGAGAAATCCAACTTCCGTACTCTTTGGGGGTGCTCTTCTGGCACTTTGCACCTTCTGCTTGAAAATCTGGAGGCAAGGAAAATCGAGTGTACCTGGACAAGCGGGTATTTTAACTTTTCTGCGTCTTGACGCATCCTTGGAAATGAATTCATGGAAACATCACCCTTTTGCGCTTTACATTCTGTTATGTTGTTTATGGGAAAGTTTCCGTTGGTTACCTCTTTTTTTTTTTTTTTTTTTTGAAAATTAAGCATTTCACTCATCAACAAGGGAAGAGCAATTCCCAGTAATAAAAACAGTTCAGTTCCAGATTTTAAGTTGCTATCATATCAACTTAAACTCCAGGCATTAGAAAAGGATCACACAGCAGAGGTATCCCCTCCATTCCCAATACAAAATAACCCTTTCCAACAGAAAACACAAGATGCATGACGGATCCTAAACATCAAATCAGCCTACATATCAAAGATCCTGACGCTACCAACCCAAATCAGATTAATCATCATCAGCAGAGCACCACTCAACTCGTTTCAGCATCAACCAAGAAGCTTAAGCTTCAACACACAAATCAGCCAAATCAAATATCCAATTCCCCGTAGGTCTCACACCAGACCATAAACAACCATACCTGTAGTGGAGGACCAGCACCTTGCAAAACTTACCAGGTCACCAGGTTACCTATTTGTATATCATTTTGCAAAAGAAAACTTTTAGTGCATAACTGACAAGCCATTCGGTGCAAATTAGCACCTTGATAATTAAGGATCCAGCAGTTGCCCTTTCTGATTTAGATTTTTAGCTAGAGAGCCACACAATCTACCGAGACCCGTTGTGTCTGTTTGTTATCGAATACTCTAGAGATAGAATCCATCTAAATGCACACTGGCAGAACATGTTTTTGAAGTCCATATAGTTGGCTATTCCAAAAACTGGTTCAACATGGTGGGAATGTAAATTATTGCAAATTGGCATGCGGCAAAGAGACATAGTTGTAGTGATATTTGATACAGAATTTGGGTTCAAGAACCTTGGCTAATTTGTAAGTGCGCATCGACAAAGACGCAACATGCTCTGGAAAATTATTTCAATGTTGCAAGATGTCAATAGCCACTGCATCATCAATCGCAAAGTGTGTGCTAAATATTTGAAATTGGTCAAGGTGCTAGATCTTTGCCTGACATTTATATATATGCCAAGTGATTTACAATTTCTAAGGTGCACCATTGTTCTGTCTTATTTAGAATGGATTACCTCATTGTATGTGTGTTCTGACGTTGCAGCACTAGCAGCAGTCCTTTTCTGGAAAGGTTTTCAGACTTACTCATTGCTGCTTATCACATCAGTGCATATTATTTATTTCTTTCTCTGTAAAGGTATGTTAATGCAGATAAAGATGCTATTTTCAAATGCATTTTACGCTTCATGAGGTACTGAATTTAAAGCTGTCAGTGCTTTTGCTTACAAAGAATCTAATGCTCTTTAGTATGAGTCATATTCAGATCTTTTTCTTTAGGATAAATTTTGAATGACTCAGCTGTGCAATGTTGTGCTTCTACTCCTACCCTGCCCCAAAGAAGTTGCGATTGTCTACCAGTCACCAATCATGATGAGACTGCTTAAAGGTCGTGTAAATTATATGAATATCGGGGTCCCCTTGTGCAATGTTGTATTTAGCCTTCACTCGAGACTACAGGTGACAATGAGGCCTAGTTGCAATTTGTTTATTTGTCGATGCAAATTGCTGATAGCTACAAGTTCAGATATCATATTGTTTTCTATAGCATCGATGACAATTTACTGTCGAAATGTTTCCCTAGAGCAATAATGCTGCGGCTGACTAAATGAGTGGCTTAGTGGATCACAATATGTGGCATAATCACATCCTTTCCTAGCATATAGTGGCTTTCGAATTGAATAGCAGAACTCCTGAACAGATTGTAAGGAAAAGGAGGAACACACATACTGGAGAACCAAATTTTGATATGTATAATTTTCTTCTTTATGGGCTCAATGCGCTCTCAGTAATTCCCCGTGTTTGTTTATTGAACAACTTTATTCTAGTTAGACTAGGGGTTAGATGTTCCTGCCCGATTGCTTTTAGAATTTGCTTTGAAAACTGTTACTAGGTAGAGGGCTTGCTTGCCTTTTCTTTCTTCAGTTAAAGGAAGATGGAGGTGATTGTGATTGTGGTCTGACACCAAACTTGATGCTTCCCGATTTGGTTTTGGGCTTCTTTCGGTGCAGATGCCAGGTGCCAGGGCAGAGTTTAGGTGGTTTAGGCTATAATGTAATCTGGCGTCCTCTGCCCCTCAGTGGGTCGGTGCATATTCTAGTTAAACAAAAGACCATTACGGTCTCTTGTCACTCACTTCTCTTCTCGGTCCATTGCCCCATTCATATGCTACCCATGTTTTCAAAGTTTGGTGAGTTTTTCAGGCTTGAAGATGCTGCTGTGCAGCGGCAAATCTCCTGGGCCCATCTCCACCACTCTTCCACGCGCTCTAGAAAATTTGAGAGTTCAGTTCAATATTTATGGGCCCTATTGCCATCGGACCATGTTTGGGAATTGGGATTAATCAATTTCAAGGAAAACCATAATGTATGTTTTCTAAAATTTTCTCTAAAAATTATCCCATAAACAAAATAATATCAAATGATTTTCTTTTTAAAAAATTGCACGTCATACGCTTGACTTATTATGGTTATAGAATTCATTTTGATATCCATGTTCTTAGTTGAGAATTTCTTTGAGAAAATTTACAAAAATACATATGTTTGATAACTTACTAGAAAATGTATAATTAAATAATTAAAAACATTTCATTAATGTGAGATTTTCTAGAAAATTAAAATTACATTTGAATTGTACCATAAGCTTGAATTATTATTATTATTATTATTATTATTATTATTATTGAAGAGTTGGTTTCAACGTAATAAATTGATTATTTTTGTTTTATATGTATGGGAGGGTATAAAGAGCAGGGATTCAAACTTTGGGCCCAAATCTGTTAAAGTGGGTAACAACTATTAAACCAAGTTAGAGTTGCTAAAATCATATCAATATTTTAATAATTAAATTAGATAATAAATTGATGAAAGTTCAATCTAGATCTGGATGATAATAAATTCGATTCGATTCGATTCAATTCAAGGTTTTTTTTTTCTTTGATATGAGCTTAATATTAAATACATGTTCAATACGGCACAAAGATAACAAAAATTAACACTTGACTTAATGGTTAGAATTTTAACTAAGATTGAAGAGGATAAATGTTTCAATCTTGCAATTTATGTATTTTAAAGTTTTAACCAATCAAATTTGGTTTCAATTCAAGAGATAGAAGCTTCCTTGCAAGGTAAACTTGTTAGCTGCTTGAGATGAGGCAGAGTGAATAATGGTGAATCCAAATTAAGATGAGAAAGAAAAGATTGTCAAAAGTGGGTGATCCCACAAGTGCAATTGGATTTGAACAATAAATCATCAAATTTCCACGTGTCATATCAGCTATAATGAAGGGGGTCCAAGTCATACGTGTCGATTAGCTTTGTTTTGAGGACACTTCCAAGGGCATTAACTTGATCACCCTCTAGAGCGAGTGCATGGGCCATCACCTGCCCAAAAATAATGATGCCAAATGCACTAGTTGGCGGTCACTCTCACTCCAAGCATGAGTTGGGAATTGAACTCGTTTCATCTTTGCATGTCAATTTATTCTACAATAATTGTTCAAAGTTATGTGGCTTCAACGTCTGAAACTCATTCATTCAATCACTTGAAATTATTTTAGTCATATGACGAAATACGTATATACCAGTAATTATTCTAATAATGTTTTTATTTTTTGTTTCCTCTTAATTTTCTTTCTTCCTTTCATTTTAATTATTATATGCCAAGACTTAAATATAAAACTCAAACATTTTAAACGAAGTTAGCTACTACTACGTAAGTTACATGATTATCGTTTCGAAGAGAGAACTCGATATTAAGAACCTAAAACTCCAATTTGAAGGTACTATAGGTTTAAATTCTGAAACTAAAAAAACTGGAATTTATGAGATAAAAAAGCGTTATATGGTTGTATAGTCCAAGATCAGAAATACCAAAAAATAATTACATACATGATTGTCGGCAAAAATATAAGATTTTGTCTAAATACATTATAAGTTATAATGATTTGAGATGCTAATTATTTTAAACCATTATAAGTTAAAAGAATATAATACTGTAATTTTATTTTAAAATCTCAATTCTCTTTAATTAGCTAAGCTACTACAATTTTGTTTTTCCTTTTAATCTTTTCGAAACGGTCCTTTTCGATGTTTTGGACAAGTAAGCTAATTAATTAACATCGAACTTTAATTAGAGTAACTAAGTTGTCCTCAGCTTTATATGGCAAATTTCTTAATATTGATGACATGCTACTAAATTAAGTACAATATTATTTAAATGAAACAAAGGGCACAAACATCTTCGTCCATAAATGACAAACAATTTAATTAAAATTTTGAATATTGAGTTCTTATTCTTTTTACATTTTCTAAGAAAAATTGATTGTTAAAGAAAACTCCCCGGTCAAATCTTAGGGGGACACCAAGTGGCAAATGTGTCAGCAGTCACGAACTTAATTACCAAGAAAAGAAAGCTAAAAATGTTATTGATTTGGCAAAGACAAGCATTTTCTGAAGTAATGAAATGACCAATGATAAATGATAGCCCATTGAGCTCCGTAATCCGTTGCGTTTCCTGAAATTACAAAAACAATCCCAAATATATGTCGTAATTGCACTTTCTGTCACTTTATTTCATTATTTGCAATTTTTGACTTGAACATTTAGAGAGCTACATAGTGATAATCAATTATTAACTTAATGAATGGCTAATGTTAGAGAAGTTTGATTATATATATGTTTAGCACCACTTCTCAAACAATAAAAAACGACCTTTTTTCCGTATATACGATTGGAACTCTGGAGGTAACTTTATCTCATCTCCCCATGATTCCAAGGGTTTTGCTTCTCTTCTTTCTCGTTTCTTTTCCCTTGCGTCAAAAGCCTTGTCCCATTTTCTTCATAATTTTCTTTCTCCTTTCTATATCTTCATGCTGTCCGCTACATGATTTTAATTAGTAAGGAATAGTTTCGATTTCATCAATATTTGCAAGAGAGAGTTAAATATGCATATGCTAACATTTTCTCTTGTAATTAAATATGTATGATCATTCAAAAGAGAATTAACTTAGGATATCGGCCACAAATACAAAAGAACCATATGCACACGCTCACACAAACACACATATAGGACAACCCGTATGAAGGGAGGCTGATAGCTGTTAGTAGCCAAATAAAGTATTCTAAGGCATTTAGAATGCTTTTCATCTTTCAGGTTTCTTTACTTGTTGATTGTTTTACTTGCACAACAAGTAAGTCTATAATTAAAATATTTTCTTATTTAATTTAGTTACGTCACAAGTAAGTTTAAGATGAACTATCTCCACAAATAGTCTCTTTATGTTTTATTATAAAATTGAATAGGATTTTCCCTGATTCTATTGTTTTGAGACATTGTAAAACTAAGCAAAATTTTTTTTACTCCATTTATTTGAGACATTTTATTTTCCACACTCTTTCAATTATTATCACATACTAGACATTAGTTAAAACTCCCTATTAAGAAGAATTGAGAATTGATGTAAAAGAAGTGGGATATTGAGAATTGCATAAAGTCATGAGGATCTTACAAAACTTTTATGGAAGAGTAGTAGTTGGTCATTGGTTTCAAGGTACCTAAAGGTTGATGCTTAGGGCCCAAATTTCACTCAAATCTTCTAGTACCAAATTTCCACACCTGAAAGGGGAAGAGTTTCCATTATTACTGTTATTATAAATAGAGAATTTCACGCCCGTACTAGCTAGCCTCCTCAGAACCACAAAAACATTAGTCATTGTTAGGTATAAACCTAAACTAGTCTAATTTATATAGGTAGCACATGGCCATATATATGATGGATTCCCCAAAGCCAGTGATAGTGACATTACATAGCCCATGCTCCTAATTTTATCACTACCTAGAGTTCTGGTGAGTTTAATGACAACTGCAACACTATGATGTTAATCCAACAACACGACTCCTAGAAGAAAGTTCAAGTGGGGCAAAAACTTTGAGAAAATCTCTTTCGATAGGGTTTCGAAATACTTTGGGACTTTCTTTGAGAGTTGAGAGAGGATCCTCTCCTTCTACTTTCATCTTGTTTATGAAACTGACTTCTCCATGACCATTGCACATGGAGTGCTGGTGGTATGCGCATGAATTAAAAGATAGGGTTTCAAAGTAATGATTGGAGTAGCCATGATAGGACATAAGCAAGAAATCTAGTTTACATGATTGGAAAAACTATATATGATGGGACAAAATTTTATGGCCCCGTAGAACTCAGTTTGGACGCTCTATTTACAGAGAATGGAATTGTTAAATATGCTGAGAAATTAAATTATAACCCAACGACTTATTTTTCATTGATTTATTTAGTGATTTTTCTTAATTGAGTCCATCTTCTGTATATTATAACAAAAATATCTCATAGAATTTATTCTTATAATTGAACTGTTGTTGACTCCTCATTATTTTTATTATAACAGAACATTCCCCATTTAGTGCCTAATATGTGAGCTTGACTGTTCAGGTAGTATATCATCAAGTACACTCAACCCTAGTAGGAAACTGATCCAAGAATAATACGGTTGAGGCTAAGTTAGCTAAGTTAATCGATTAAAACATGAAGTTTTAGTAAATTAACATTACGAAGCTGTGAACTAGAGACCAACCCAAACAAAGGTCAATCAACTAAGAGATCATTTTTATGAGATTGAATAGATTTAAAAGCATTTCAAAGATATATAAACTTAAAGAAGGCTATTGCAACTGATCGTGCGCCTTTGTCATTCGATTGACTTGAAGAAAAAGTTCAACATCTCAACTGGTTAGTTGAACAAATGAACAATTTTATGCGATTAACTTATGATGTCAGACAACTCATCAATCAGGTGAACCTGCAAGTCTACCGCAAATTCTAACAACTATAAAAGCAGATTTGTTCAAATGGCTATATTTTTCAAAATCTACTATAAGAAAGAAGGAACTTTAGAGTATCCAGAGAAGTTAGAGCTGAAAGAATTGGACTGATAGTGTAAAGAACTCTTCTCTACTTCAACTTTACTCTTTGAGCTTAACTCTAACCTTTAGAAAAGGGAATAGTGCGTTGTAAGAGGTTTAATCAAACTAGCTGGTGATTAAGTTGCACATTTGCGAAAGCTATTTGCTTTGGTTAATGAGTTTGAGATCACCATTGGTTGGTGATTCAGTGTTGGAAGCACTCAAAGGGTTTTGTGAACCTGGGATAGTTCGCTTTGTAAAAAGTTGGTGAAAGTTGCTATTCTCAATAGTTTAGTGAAGTAAGGATTGACAATCCCTAGCATAGGTTGTCAATGTATTAGTGCATGTAGGGTTGGGTTGATTGAACCATTATAAATTGCTATGGATTGTCCACTTCTGTTTGCTCTTCCTTATTCGGTGAATTATTTCATTCATAATTTGCACTCCTTAAGTTCCTTATTACATCCAACCTCCAAAATTTTAAAAAATATATAAATTTCTTGAAGTGCTATTCATCCCATCTAGCACTGCTTGCTTGGAAATAAAAAATGGTATTTTTAAAAATGTGAGTTTAATAATTATACAAAAATATTTAAGAGGGGGGTGAATTCAATTTATAAAAGTTCTTTTCAACAAAGTCAGATTTCCAATGAAGCCAATCTAAAAGCAAATTATTTTGAACAACTCATAGTTAAGTACTAGCATACTAATCTTTCATTCCTTTACATGACTTATGCCTTCATAACAATTTTCTAAAGTATCCCAAATCTCTTTTGCAATGGAACACATAGCTACTTTGTTAAATTCATCTTCACTAAGAGCACACAAAATAGTTGTTATAGCTTTGTGATTCAGTTGTATCAACTTTTTGTCCTTTTATCGCATTCAGCATTTGTTTTAAGATATTTCACACCATCAACAATTTTGGCAGGAATATGAGGTCCATCAACAATAATATCCCAAATATCTAAATCAATAGATTGTATGAAGTTTTGAAACATCATTCTCCAGAACAAGCAGTTTTCCCTTTTAAACAAAAAAAGCCGCATCATAGATTGTCCTTCACCAATGAAGCTCGAAGATACCATGGCTATTACTTTAAGCTTTTTGTTCAGGATCTCTCAAAGGTGGTTAAACCTACAAAGACTTAAGAACCTGTTTTGGTATCAATTGTTAAAAAGATAAGCTTAAAGTAAAACTACCAAAAGGAAAGGTGAATTAGTTGTCAAGTAAAAACTCCCCCTTGTTCAAAAATCTTTGAAGATGAAGCTAAAATATGAAAGAATGAAACAACAAAATAGAGTATCAACTAAATGAGTAAAAACCAGAAAAATAAAAAGCACTCAGTAGGATTTTAATAGAAGTTTGGCATTCCAATGCCTACGTCCTCTCCCTTGATAGCATAAGGAGTTTGAATTCATTATCAACTTACCTAGGATGTCAACGGGTACCCTATTATAAGGTACCTGCAAGTATCCTACCCGGTTACACCGGGTTAGGGTATTCCATAAAAGGGTTCGAGTAGTGATTTCACTACTTGAATTGGATTCGGGTAGGGTTCGGGTACTACCCCTTGGGTACCCGTTACCCGAACCTGATTAATATTTATAAATATTTTATTATTATTTTAATAATTAAATTAAAAATTTACAATTTCTATCAACTTTACAAGTAATTTTTTTGTTAAAAACTAACAAATATATGAAAAGTATGGTTACTCTAATTATTAATATGATGACATTAATATATTTAAATTAAAAAAATTATTAGATTGTTAATTATATTTAAATAATTTGAATATTATATCATATTATAAAGGAATATAATTACTATTATATATGTACTTTTAATATACATATATTTACTTTTTATTTTGTATTAACATTACAAAAATTATGACTTATAAAATTATTAATTATAATATATATATCATTATTTATATAATATTATAATATAAATACTTAAAGAAAGCTTTGGAGATTAGAATAGTTTTAGAACCTAAATGTTTTTTTTTTTAATTTCATGAATTAAGAACAAATTCTTATAATTAATTAAATTAATTCATGAAACTACTATTATTATTAATTAACTTGTAATGTCTTTTAATATATATAGTTTATATATTGTGTTAATTTATAAGAAATATAATTACTATTTTATATATTAAAATATTTTTTATGTATGCGTGTGTGTATATATATATATATATATATATATATATATATATATATATATATATATATATGTATGTACTTTAAATATAATATATATATATATATGTATGTACTTTAAATATAAATATATTTACTTTTTATTTTGTATTAACATTACAAAAATTATAAATCATAAAATTATTAATTACAGTATATATACATTTGTTTATATAAACTTATAACATATAAATCTAAAGAGAAGTTATGAGATTAGAAAAGTTAATTGAGTAATTGGGTAACCATGAAGAAGATTTTAATAATTTTTTTATTTAATTAGGTATTTAAACGGGTTAGGGTAATTATAGGGTAGTAGGAATGTATTAGGGTTAGGGTTAGGGTAGTAATTTTTAAATTATTCGGGTAGTTAATAGGGTTAGGGTAGTTAATTTTTAATAGGGTTAGGGTTCAAGTATCTCGAAATTATAGGGTACCCGACCCATTGACATCCCTAAACTTATCTTTTCAACAGAGTCAGGTGTAACCTTTATAACGTGCCTTTTGCAAGATCAAGTGTAACCTCAATAACATGCCTTTTGTAGGATTAAGCGTAACCTTCACCAAGACACTACATTTTTCAAGTTCAAGCACAACTTTTATACAAGATGAAGCTTTTTAAATGATCGGACAAAATCTATTTACCTTTTGCTTAGAGGTATAACCAATACAACAATGGATTCTAGTGAATCACCAATTCAAAACCTCTAGTGGTTGATAAAGAAGCTTAAGATCAGAAAGGTGAGAGCTTTCACAAAGATATGGATGATCAAAGAAAGTTTAAGCTTAAGAAGGATCAATTGAAGAATAAATATGTCTTTAGGCTCTTTACTTGCTCAAAAGAGGGAACTTTCTACTCATAGCCTTTTCTCTTATTTTTTCACTTTTTTCTTCTTTAAAAATGATTCAAATTCCTTTCCTCTTTTTACTTTAACATTCTCAAGATAGATATTTTTGGCCTTGAAGATTTTTTGCTCGTTGGAGTGAAATTTAAATAATTTCTTGTACATTCCAGCCAGCTTACAAAATTTTATCACATCTGTAGAATCAATTCTTTGTTGTTGACTTGTTGGTTCTTCGTAAAGTCTGTAACTTTCTATATCTAAAGAATTAATTCTTCTATTTTGAGGTATTGATTCTTCTATAACTGGGTTTAAAGGTAACACCTTTGCAATTCTAAAAAATTGATCATTTTGCCTCAAGGTGTCAATTCTTCACCGTGGTCTGTCATCAAAATTTGGATTTAAGCTTGATTTTTGCCACTCCACTTTTGTCCAGCTATACCATGTCATTCTTGGTCACCAAGCTTCTAAGTTGTACTTTTGGTGCTTCAGTAACCGACACCTTCTCCATGTAGAATCGATTCTTTCTTCTTTGATTTTCTACTTCCGCAATCTGTCTCTTCAGAATCGATTCTTTGTCTCTAAGGTATCGATTCTTCACAAATCCTAAAGCTTTTGTCTTTCAAGAACTGACTTCTTCTTTTATCAAAATCGATTCTTCACTGTTAATCTTTGCTTGAGAAGTAACTTTTTTCTTCTCTAGAATCGGTTCTTCCTGTAATCAAAAAAATAGATTTTGCTTTCTTTTCATTTAAGAATCAAGTCATTTCTTTTGATAACTTGATTCTTAGCTAGCACTTTAAATTTTGAAAACAAGAAATCTTTGAGAAAATTAAGAGATATTTCTTTAAGTTTAAGAGCATGATCATTCATAATGAAAACATGTTCAAACAATCAAAGCATTTCAATATATCTTTCTTTTAAGTTTAGTTTTAACATTCTTTTGAGGATTTTCTTCATATTTTAAAAATATTTTTCATTTATTTTAAAAGCTCATTAAGTTCAATTAATTTTGTCATATCAAAACAAGAATAAAGCTAACAACACAAAGTCCTTTTTATCTTGTGACGTGAAGTGAATGGAGATGGAGTATATGGGATCAACAGAATTCTAAAGTATGAAACCATTTTGTTTCACGCCGAAGGAATAACATCCAGAGCAACGACTCCAACAATATTAGGATCTCTAATAAATTGATCCGAATTTCAATCTTTTTAATGTTACTTCTTTTTTTCGACTTAGCTTTTGATTGTAATGGGTTTCCATCTCCTTCTTAAAAGTTAAGTCTATGCTCCTCGCAAAGGCGATCAGCTTCCTCTTCGCTAGGCTTGGATGTTTTGATTTCCTAGTGGCAGGTCTTATAGATTTAGGGTTAACCTGACTCTCTTGGTATATGATCAACAAATTTTGAGTTAGATATTTATCTTAAAATTATAGAACTAATACTGTTGCTTGAGTCTCTTTAGCAAAGTTTCAGCATTACGTACACCAAAATTTGCACGTCCATATATAATGTATCATATCACAGTCATTAGTTAATATTGACGAATGGCTGTGATGAGACGAGTTTAATTGGTGAATAAAAATAGTGATTTATATAATGTTTTCCTTGTAAATAAGGTAGTTTAATTAATCTTACATTTCATCATATTTCATTCAACCCTTTCATCCATGTCATCCTAAAATTGTTTGGAGTTGGTGGAAATAGTTATAATGATTCAAGGAATTATTAAAAGAAATAATTAAGCACCTTAACATCCAAAATATCTGATAATGATATGATAGTTTTTTTTTTTTTAATAAAGGTAAGAACGATTTCTTTATCAGATGAAAAGATGAGTGCAAAGAACCCGACAAACGGTAATAACATAGAGGATGGCAGATCCAACTGAAACTAAACAATACAACTCACTGTGTCCAAAGAAGATTGACGAGATAACAATTGGAGAAGCACCTTGAAACTCCAAAAGCTAGAAGCCAAGATAAACAGACAACCGATTCAAGCACTCAAGACAAAAAAAAATTGCACACACCACTTTTAACCAAATGAACCAACCATGGATAGCCATCGGAAAAGGCAAAGAATATTCAACACAGAAGAAAAATAGAGCTCCAGGGGCAAAAAACTTCAAAAGCCAAACGACAGCAAAAATACAACACAAAAACGTATTGCTACAGCCTGAATATCAGAGATCATGACAAAAAAAAAAAGAAGAGCACAATAACAACACCAGATCAAAGCCAATCCTAAAATTCTAACTGAACTAATTTATTGATAGCCAATTCATCACCACCTTCAAAAGATAAAGATATGATAGGTACGTGATATCTTTCAGTAATTAATGATTTGTCATATCAAATACCTATAAAAATGAAATAATAAAAACGTAGTGAAATGCATAGCATTACAAATGAAACAAATGTTGACGGTAACTTCATATAAGATAAAAGGAGTGATTTACGCTCTACGATGTGTTGCTTTAAGCCATCATTGCTTCTTTGAACTGGGCAAATGCTTCTCGACCACTTGGAGCGTACAAGACTCCGGGTGGTAAGTAAGATTACTGTTTTTTTAAATTCCGTTTTGGACACCATACAATCACATATAACTTGGCAACTTGTCGATCAAGAAGTTTAAACTCAAGTAAGTAATAATGGGTAACTTACACGTTTAATCAATCACATTTCTATTAATGTACCTAGACGTGACAATTTAAGCAAGAAGTCACTCGAGGTCGGACCATTTTGGATCATTTCAGATTCCGATCATTTTGAGTTTGGAGTACCGTTGCAGATTCATTTTTTTTTTTTTAATTTGGGTCATTCAAGCTTAGCACTCAAGCTCTTCTTGTTACAAGTCGTTTTAAGGCAGGTCAAGTCGCTTAGGACCAAATCATTTCAGATTGGAATTATTTTGAGTTTAGACCGTTTCAAATTCATATTTTTTTTACTTGGGTCATTCATGTTTGGCACTCAAGCTCGCCTGTTACGAGTCGTTTTTTAGGTTCAAGTTATTGACTTTTTTAAAGTTTAATAAAATTGAATTTGGACAGTTTATTTGCATTCGAATCATTACAAATTAGTTTTTCAATCATTTCAAGATCTGATCAATTTGAGTTTGAGTCATTTTAAATACAAGTATTTTTTTTATTCGGATCATTTTAGGTTCACGCTGTTTTTAGGTTCAAGTTGAACACATTTAAAATTGTTGATTTTTTCTGGTTAAATTGGATTAGGTGAACTTACGTTTAGACAGATTGGGCTGGTTTTTCTTGTTCAAATCAACATTGCAAGCTCTAAATATATAGTAAGGAATCACAATTCTAACTACTCAAATTCTCTTCTTTTTTTTTTTACATAAAGTTGCAAATCTAAATAACAATCCAGAGCCGCAACAACATGAATTGAAATCAAACTAGTGGCTTGCATTCTCTTGACACGTGCTTTGATAATGGTGGTAACATCTCAAAACGAGTATAATTGACCTAATAACTTTTTAACCCTAAATGCATAAATGATCATAAAATTTTGAAGTTAAGTTTTCTAATAGTAATTCATTGACCTAAAATCTTACTTAGGTTTTATTACTCTCCTATTCAATGTCGGATAAGATATCACACTCCTCGATCAAATTCTTGACAGACCTCTTCTATGTTGAAAGTAAGAAGTTGCGATCATTCAATGTCTCTATTACAAAATAATACTCTTTTTGTCCCATTGTTTGGATGTCACAAAACTATTTCTTCTTTCGTATCCTGAACATCGAATTCTCTTACTTTTTCCATATTTTAAAATTATTTTTTATGATTTTTGTAAAATTTTTTAACATTAAAAATCATGGTGTATGAATTTTATAAAGAATTTAAAATCTTAAAATAAAATGTACTAAATTCAGAACTTTCTATTAAATTTCGTGAAAAAAGAATAAGGACATATACGAAAATAGGAAGTACTAGATGACAATATATTAGGAAAATGTGACCTTGCCTGTTGATCTGTTGTCCGATCATAATTTGTCGTGAGAATATTTGAAGAAGACCTAGAAAAAGCAACACGACTCAAGCTTACCAACTTAGAGCTAGAGTATCTGACTTTCTCCGTTAAAGATAATTGCACAGCAAGCGGTAAAGAACATTGCATAGTCCTCTATGTCACGTCTTGTCCCTATTTTATAGTCCTCTATGTCACGTCTTGTCCCTATTTTGTAGTCCTCTGGGTCAATTAAAATTATTTTATTCCTTTTTCAACAAAGAAAAAAAAAATACTCATACCCTTTTCCCATTTTGTTCCTTTGCACTCATCGAGCATAACCCCTCCTCCATTTCTTCTCCTTAAGCAAATGATTATCGTTATGGAGGTATATGATTGGCCAAAAGAGGATCATTATCATTTTATTATCCTTTGACCTCTAACTTTGTTGCTTTTCTGTTTCGACAATGTACAAGGGAAACAAGGTCGGATCTTCTCTTAGTCACGTGGGTCGTGGCTTTTTCAAAATTTTAAAAAAAAATTTATACTATATAAAATTTTTTTATATATCTTTTATAATTTTTTTAAAATAATATTTTTATTTAATAATTAATATAAATAAAAAATAATAAAATATTCTATATGCTTCATTCATTTTTATCTTCCTTAATTTTTAAGTGTTTTCATATCTCTTTCAATCTTTTCTTTTCCTTTTCTCTTTTCTTTTAATCTTTCACTTGTACTCTATTTTTTTCTTTATAACTCATTACTGAAACACATTTTATTGTTTAAAAAAAATTTATGAACTTACTAGCTTGAACAAGAAAAAACGAAGACTACTCACTACCATTATATGAAATTAAGTAATGATAAAGTTTTCTCTTGTATCTTTTTCTTTCAATTTATATTATTATTTTTTATATTTATTTAATTTTTTATTTTTATTCTATTTTTTTATATATTTTAAATTTTAATAGATTTTCTTATTCAAATTTTTACAAACCATTAACCATGCTCTTTTTTTTCTTTTTTGTTATGTCATATATGGGTTCTATCTTTTGCTTATCATGTTTTTCTTTTTTCTGTTGTAGATTCTTATTTTTATGATTTTAATTTTTAAAACTTAAAAAATTATTATATAATTCTTAAATGTAAGTTATAGTGTTACACTGTTATTTAAAATTTTATCAATGTATCATTTTTTTATTAATTCTAATTATATAAGAATAAATTATTAATCTTGTATATTATATTTAACTATTTATATTTTATACATTATAGCTTTATATTTAGTATTATAAGTTAAAATAGAAATAAAATAAGAATATTTGATGTTGACTGCATTAATTTTTTTTTAAGTTTGATTAAAGTATGAATGAGTTAAAAATAATTGACAAATTTTTTAAAATAAAAGAAGCAAATAGTTCAAATGATTTTTCTACACTTTAACCATCAAATCTCAATACTTCAACTCATAAACAAAACTAATGTGAATCAACACATCCCGAACTCAATCTTGAAGAAATTTGAAGTCAATAAAGCAATGATAGTCACCTAAATTTTTAGGGCACAATTCAATTTCATAAAATTAGCTTCAAGCTTATTACCCCAAGAAAATTGAATGTTGACTGATCACTTAGTACTTTGCTAGCTTTCTAAATTCAATGAACTAAATCATCATAAGATCATGGTTTGAATAATGATCACTATAGATGACCAACAAAAAGATATTTACCACTAGTTCCTTCCTTTTTCTTTTCTTCTTTTTAGTCAGTACTTGTAAAAAATTTTCAAAACATATGTTATGTCAAGCATAAAGTCAGATAAACTTCATTAGCATTAAAATATAAAATCTATTTGTAATTTCACCAACAAATGTAGGAGCCCTTACATTAAGATTCTCCATTCACCCGTACGATTTTACCTTTATAAATCCTATTCAACCTAGATCTGAATACATGTGACCATGGATTGAGCACTTGGAGCAATGCTTCTGCTGTAAGAAAGATGCGCATGCCGAAAACCAAATTGGGCTTGATTTTTATTACGGGAAGACTGGGTTGTAAACCTCTGTTTCATCTGTTTGGGCTAATTAATAACAAAGATTGCCCTATAATTAGAGACGTTGGAGTGGGCAATGTTTACATTAATTTTTTTTTAACCTTTTCGGAGGAAAAACTAATTTTGGCCCACAAGATCAATGATGGGGGTGATGGGAATCTGTGGCGTCCCAAGCTTGATCCAGCTTTTACAGTGTCTCACGTGACTCTTGGTAGAGCCAATTATTCTGAGATTTTATTTATTGTATAGGTTAGAGATCTTTTGGTGGAACCCCGATTTATATTTGGATCCCAACCACTTAATATGTTGATGTTCCCTTCGTCCAGTCTTTGTGTTAAATCTCTATCGAGAGGTTCACAAATTGCCATTTCCCTTTCAATCTTTTCAGGCACAATTTGATTGACAAGTCGTTTATTGATTCAAGTTGGTTATGAAAGCTGTCTACTCTAAAAGCAAGAATTACGTATAATTATCCTCTTTTTCTTAAAAACAAATAGCAATACAAATTTAGAAAATTATCGTATACATCAAAAATGGAATTTTTTTTAACTTTACAAATATATTTAAATAATTAATTCAAGCCTATTTGAATAACGGAATTGTATGTATCCACTAAGTTATAAGAAAGTCATTGAATTAAAATAATAGCATAAATGAACACGTGTCAATTATTTAAATTTATTTAAAAAATATAAAATTTTCAGCATTCAATATCTAAAGAAAAAATCTTTCAAATTTATCATATAAATTTTAAACTTTTAATAATAGTTTAACTTCATACAATCAATCAAAAATATCAGGATAAAACTTTTGGGTTTCTTTCCGTTATAGGTTATAAATAGAATTTAATTGAATTTGGAATTTTACAATAAGGCTAAAATACCCTTTTGTCTTATACTTAAAACTTGAACTTGACACTTTTAAATTGAAGGTATTAGATTTTAGTTATGTAAAAGAAGGCAAAAGGCAAATGTAATAAGAATGTTGCATGCAATAATTACATTTACCCCTTGCAAGGGTACACGTGCATGTACCCTTCTTGTCAATGGACTTAGTGGTTTCTTCTAAGACGATTAAGATCACTGATTAAAGTCTTAAGCCCTTTTCTTAGGGCTTTGCTCAGAAACATAGATGGAAAAGTGAAAGGATAACATAGATGGAAAAGTGAAAGGATGGAGAGTTTGGGAAGGAGACAAAGTGAAAGGAATGAAAACATCTTTTTGGCTTTCTATTTGTTCGGCGTTAAGTATAACAATCTGGCTTTACCTAGTGCTTAGAGATCATTTGGTGGAAAAAACATCTATTTCGTTTTTTTTTTTTTTTTTCTTCATAGTTCCAATTTAGATGGATTGCAGTCATGAATATGGATAGAAAATGACAATTTTTTTTTTATTTTCATTTAACAACGTATCTCAGTTATTATAATTTAATAAAATTAACAAAAAAATAAAACAAGAATACATAAAAATTTATAATGTAATTCGATCAATCCATATTCACACTTAATAACGAGGAAAGGCAATACCATATCGCTCTCATTACTCTAGTCTCAAAATCATTCAAGCTCACTAAAACTATAAGTGTTCATAATTTAGTTTAGACCTAGTTGATTATTTAAAATCTAAACTCGAGTCCGGATTCGATTCGTCCATTTAAATTCTACTTCTTTTTCATATTTCTCATCACCCGTTCATAGTCACAAGATTTAGTGTAAGGTAGCCTGATTTTATTTTCACGATAGTGGTGCTTTAGTAATTGAAAGTGAAGAAATAAGACGAAATTAAGACTGAGACAAACTAAGAACAGTAAATTCCTTTATCTAAGCAATTAATGCACATGTGCAGTCGATTTTTCCTTTGGAAATGACAGTTTGAATGGAGCTCTCGTGGGGAATACTACGAGATAGATAGCACGTTAGTTTTAAGAAAAAATTGTTTACTACATTGCCATGAAATAACGTCAATAAATGAACAATTCTTATATTAAATTTATTTAAAGTCGCATTTAAACATTTTTTTCAACATGTATTCACTACTCAAAATAGTTCAGTGTGAATTCTTCCTATTTCAAATTAAAAAGAGTAACAATAATTTGTTTTTAGCTGTACAATTTCCTGATTTCAAAATCTTACATAGAAGCAATGATAATGTCGGCAAATACAGAAAGGAAAACAAACTTTAGCTTCGTGCGCTAACTTACTTCTATTTTAGTTGAATATTCTGAAAGGATAAAGTTTGTTTTTCTTTCTTTTTACCTTTTTTCTTTTATAGAGATGGATGGATACTGTTAGGTAAGCCCTCATACATTAAATAGCTCGATCACATGGTCAACCTTCAAACGTGAATTTCACATGAGTCAATGCTCCATGGATGATTGACAACTTACGTAAAAATATTTTATAAAAGAAAATTTCAAGCTTAATTTCTTGTTTTAATTATTCAATTTTAAAAATTATATCTTGATCACTAACATTTATAAAAATTAATATTTTGATTATTCAACTATCAAATATTAACAACTGCCTAATATAATTTTTCTGAGTCAATTGACTTTGTCACATAGTATGTCTAAGGACGATGCCATGTGGACAATATTACATGACAGATAAATTGACATAGACAGACCATGTGATTAAGATCAACAAATCTAAAATGTCCTGTTATACTATCGTTAATTTCTCTTTTTTTTCTTGAAAATTAAAATTGTTTCGTTGGTTGAAAAGTATAACCCTTTACAAAAGGAAATAGAGTGTCCTGATTAAGTGAGTCTTGGTACTATGTTAGCTTACAAAAAGATTGCCAGACGCATCAACCTATCACTAAACAACATTCACATCATAACCCTATTCATTCACAGCTATACATCCCAATATCCTTCAAAGAATTCCCAACTAGAACAGAACAAGTAAGAAAGAGAAACAATACCATTTTGCATGTCTCCTTTCCTTCCAAATACTTACACTCCAAAGCATCAGCTCTAGACGCACCATTCAACCCACAGCAGGAGGCCAGATGCCCAGGATTTGGCAGCCCACCCTTGATCAATCTTGGAGGTATTTCACCGATCCAAGAAGAGAATCTGACAGAACACAACAACTCAACAACAATTAAGACAAAAAGGATAAACCGGGGCTTCCTTATCCGTCATAAACATCCATTGACTAAGGAAAAGATTTGAGCAGATCATTCATTCTATCCACTCTCCCAATTGGATGAGGTTATCTGCTATATGACCTTGACATATGTCAAACCTGGTTGAATGATCAAAACATTAATTTTTATAAATTTTTAAGATTTGATGATCACGATAAAACTCTGACAAAGAAAAATTGTAACAATCAAGACATAATAAATGAAATGTAAATGGATACTGATTACGGAATACGGAACATGATAATAATAATCGGTAATTTCTGGTTTCATAAGTTTATAGGACCTTTAATTAACTTTGTAGGCTAGCCATGTCTGATTCCCACCCCCCATCTGGTCCCTATTGGCGCAAGTCATGACAATGACACTTTACTGTTCAAACAACTTGCAAATTTTATTGGCCTTTTCTCTTTTATCCAATGGACTAATAAAATTTCGACAACACCTTACTTCATGTGGCTAGGGATAAGAAAAATATAGGTTAAATTTATAAGTTTAACGTCATGATGTACTCTCTTTTGTGATAGACAAATATACAAATCAATCACAGTCATCCCACTATAAATTTGCCAAAATGATATTTAATTAAAATTTCCACTTTTTCCATATAACACGTACGTAGAGCAATGCTAAAGTGTTCGAAAGTTTTGGGATTTCAAAGAGTACATGGAAAAAAAAGTCAACTTCATGAGTAATTATTCTGATCTCTCTCTTGCAAATATTTAAATTCTTTATAATATATATAAAAAAAAAGAAAATTTAGGAATACATACAACAAATTTTGATGTCGTATTCTTTTGAAAAAAAAATGTTTTCATCAACATTCTAAATTATATAATTTAAAGGATTTTGAATTCCATAAAATTTTTGTGGTATGCACATAATTGTTTAAACCCGATACATGCTATTAACCGAATAAAGAAAATTTAAGGAACAAACAATTAGGGCCAAAGAGATGATGTTTGATTTCTTTGTTAATGTTGTTCATGCCAACATATCATAAGTTCGGCCGAACTAGCAGGGACAAAGGTTGAAAATTAGACAACCTTGTTTTCTTGTTAATTTGCTTTCTCCAAACTATATTAATCCAAATAAAAAGCAGCTAGATATGCTCTTTGATATGGCAATCAATGCCCACCATGGGTTTATTATATTATATATGTTTGGCCTAACTTTTGCCCTCCTTTTGTACTCTTTGTTCTCCTTGTAGACAGCATTCTGCCTGTGTTTTAACTATTATTTATGTGGGTGATGAATTGTTTTAGTGAATATTTAACTTGATGCAAACAGACCTTGTCACAAATTTTTAGACAACATCATAAGCCTTTTGGAAACAAAATGCCATTTTCTCCCTATTTGGTGAGCAAGAAAATGTAATATAATGATACCATAATCGATGGCAATTTTACACCTTCAACAAGGCAAAGATATATGCAAATATGTCGTACATCACGATCTCTAATAACAAGTTAAATTATGGGGAATGAAGGGAAGCCAGAAGTATTACGTTTTCTCGAAATAAAAATCACCAGATTTGTAGGTTTTAAAGCCTCTAGTGTTTCCACATCTTCTAAACTAATACCCTATTGAAATGAAATTATAAAAAAGAGCAATTAATTCAGAAGATAGGTAAGATCTGCTTTCGGTTGCATAATTCAGAAAGTGGATTAAAAACTAAACAAATAAAAGAATAAAACAAAAGAAAATGCAAGCCTAGGCCTCTACTAGATATTTTGTTCTGCTATGGAATCGAGATGCACGGGTGCCTCTGAAACCTTTAATCTATAAAAGGATACCACATTTCTAGGCAATTGTTGATCACAACAGAGACTTTTAGATTCCACAATTCTGCCTCACTCATAAATGAAGTGAAATAAAGCTCACGAGAAATCTACTTTTATGGATACTTCTTTTTATAGTTGATATATCTACTGTCTTTCTTGTATTTATTTTTTTCTAATGTTAAAAGGAACTTGGGTAATTGGCAGTTGCCAAAAAAAATAGTACAAAGAAAATCTTCAAAAGGGACAAAAGCAAGGTTTTGCACTATTTATTATTAAGACTTAAGAGTTAATTACAGAAAGTAAACTTAATAAATAAAATCGCCCATCTCTATATAAGTAGTTTTAAAATTGTGCTGATGGGTCTGTTAGACGGAAACCCGATTCCACGGGTTGTTGGGACTGCTTAGAGATTGTTTTTGCAACGTGTTGGGTTTGGTTTTCTTGTCCTTGGGATGAATAAAAGTCTAATTGTGCGGAAATAATTTAACAATTCAAAATGCTTGACATTGTTGTGTTGATTTTGCATGTCAAGGTATGAAATCTTCGGTTATTGAGCTAGATTCTTGCGTTGTACTTTCATGAATTCTTAACTCGGTTACTAGGTCATGGTTTTGTGAAAGGTTTTTCTGTTGATATTAATTTGACAAATTGTACAAGATAGTTGATGATGTTAGATATAATTAAGCAAATTTGCATAAAGGCTAATCACTCTGCGGATGTACTTGCACAAATAAGAGTTTATCTTTTCAAAATGTTCGGTGCGTATTGGTGGTTGGATTTATGCTATAATGATTCAAAGGCTAGTTATATTGATGCACTTGCAAAAATGAGAATTGATTATCTCAAAGTGTTCAGTGCGCGTTGGTGATTGAATTAAGATGTAATGATTCAAAGGTTGGTCATATGTTGAGGCCAAATACCTCAACAACTTTATTGCAAATATAGGGATTGATCAAACCCAATATCTCTGTGCTTGATGGAAAAAATTATGTTGGAGTTTCACGGTTCTTCTATGGAAGGTGTTTCAACTCATAGTATGTAACGAATTTCATTGCATTTATAATTTTTTTTGTTATTTAAGTGTTATTTCTGACTAGTTATGTTTATCCTTTCAATTCAATATCTTGAATATGAAGCTTTTTAAGTTGCCTTTAATTAATAAAATGGACTTACTCAAGAAGAAAAAAACAAGCAATTTAAATTTGAGACTTACCACTGATTTGTTTTAGTGTTATATGCATATAAAGTATGTATACATGCTGGTGAATCAAAGTGAGCACTCATCAAAACGTTCAAACAAATAAAAGCAAAGTAGAGAGGTAATAATTGTTGTGTCTTGTAAGCTGAAAGAGCATCGTACCGTTGTTCAATAAAATAAAGGTGGAATCATTTCGGCTTGTCTTAGTGCTGGGATCTAGGACTCCATAACAATTCTAGGTTTCAGACCACCATTTCGGCAGAAATGAGAAAAGGAAAGAAAGAAGCATCCCCCACCATTTTCAACTTCTCAGTAAGCATCAAAGAAACAAATTCATGATAGCAGATTTGAAAGTGAAGACTAGGGGACAGGATAAGTGCCAAATTTTGACACGGTTTCTTTCTTCTTCTTCTTTTTTTTTTTTTTTTATGTTTTCTTTAATGAATAAAAATTTGGGTGACTAATAAAAAAGAAATTTATTTAATTGAATTACAAGTTATAAAAATTCTCTATTTACAATTAATAAAAATCGAACTATGAAAAATTACAATTTTAGAGTAAATTACGGTTTTCTTTTTTCACATATGGAAAAAACAAATTTTTTTTTTTGAAAGACACAAGTGATTTCATTTCAAATTTCTAAAAACTTTTCAAAAGTCTACCAATAAGGTAGGAATCCTGCAGAAAACTGATTAAAAAAGTCCTACATATGGAAAAATTTAAGGCAAAAAGAGGTTTTGAGTCTTGTTACATGTATTTATTATTAAATCAAATTCTTAAAATAAAACGATTAATATTAAGTCTTAAAGAACTTCCTTTGTTTGAAGAAAGGGGAAAACTTCAGAATTCCTAGCTTCTCCGTACCTTCACCATAAATAATACTTTGTGTATACGTAAGTTATTTTTCCAACTTTATATTGTACTGATTTTCCTTTTTGATCATGTCAATTATTTATATCCCTTTCAATTTTTTTAGGTATCATTCTATATTCATCATTCAAAAGAATATATTAATGGTTGGGTTTTGAAACTTCAAATTTGACAGTATCAAGTTAAACTTTAAAAGTGAAAAAAGGATTTATTAAATAAATATAGAAGTTTTTTTTTAAAAAAAAAAAATAGATATAGAAGTTTGCCTCTCATTTTGTGAGGGACCCTATGCAATTCAAAGTTACATCTTATTTTAAGATAATAAAAATTTAAGATTCAAATCTTTTTTTTTTTTTTTTATCTTGGGACTTTTCCGAATGAATTATTTTTTATATGTTAATACGTAACAATCTTTGAATTTTCACTAATCCCCTTTTCCTCCAAAAATTGCTCAATTCCAGTGCCAAGTTGAGTTGTAGCTCAAGATAGAGTTTCTTGACTGCAATTCCCAATTTCAAGTACCTTCAGTGATGGAACCTATCATGATGCATGCTGAGCTTCCAGGCGATATTGTCCTCCGTAAATAATTGCAAGAATATTTTGATATGGCATATAATTAAGAGCACATCAATGCACTTTTGGGAAGTGACGACTGAACATGAAAATGTTTTCTGAGGGGAATAAAGCTCCAGATTTGTATGTATCAGGATGCTTTTTCAAGGGAAGAAACAGCGAATGAGTGGAACACTATCCGGCCAATATATTGTGTTTGTCATCAAGGCATATGCCCATTTTCAGCCAAGACCTGGTTGATGATATCACCCTTCATTTCCAAAAGATCAACTACAGTTCGGCCCTTTTTTGTGGAGAATGACTCGTTGATTCCATCTGCTACATTCCATAAATACACATTGTTTCCTAAATATGCAATCGCTCATTGATTGAAATCCCCAAGTTAAAATGCTGGAATAAAAACATTTGACTCAATAGTACGTGTATGAAGAATTCAAATAAAACAATTGACACGTTAAAATATGAGTAATATATGTTATATGATGAGTATGATAAAAGCTATCAAAATTATTAATTAAAACAAGAGAGAGAGAGAGAGAGAATCATATATCAAAAAGTAATCGGAAACATATGAGTTAGTTATAAATGTGGACTTAGGATGAATTGTGTTTGGTAGAAATAAATGGAAATTGACCTTAGACAGGCTGCTAAAGCGAAGGCATTTTGCCGCAGCACAACAATGAATGGTGCAAGATACGCTGCATCCTTTCCTAGCCCCCCCCCGCTCTGAAAGCTGGAGTCCTATGGGGTGAGAGTTTTTCAGAGTAAATTATTCATCACTGACCTCAATAATTTGGACAAGGCAATTATCAAAGACACATATACAAGTCAAAAGAACAGACCGACGCTTGAAATGAGTAAATATAAAATATTATAATAATGAAAAGAAACTTGTGACATCCGAATGGTTTTCCAAAAGAGCTACTGGATGCAAATGGGTGCTTATCGAGCATAGTCAACAATGGATGGAAAAAGAAAAAAGAGGAGTAAATGGGGTAATAATTTCCAAAATAGTAGTTTGTTTTTGGCACAAATGGCGACGCAATTAGAATATATAATATATATCTATCTATAAATCATTTTAGGGATGCCCCATTGCTGGGATTTAATTCAAGACTCGCCAAGGCCAATCTATTTGATAGGTTTAGACCTTTTTTAGTGTTTCCCCCATTCAAACTGCCATTCACATGTCAACTTTCCACTCTTCCTCTTACCTTTCTGAATTCCGATGGACCAGGTACCCCCCCCCCCCCCCCCCGGCCCGGCCCGGCCCCTACACTTCTCCAGCAGATGGCACAGTAAGCACAAATCTAACATTCCAGTTGGCCACTTGGAGCTCCCTGCTTTGGACTGAAACAGAAAACTTGAACTGATAAGAGTTTCCATGTCGAACTACTTTTTCAGGACACAAGCTGCAGCACTTAGCCAAACACAGTTGGATTTTCCATTAGGGCCTTCAATTCAATCTCAAATTGGAATGTAATGATATGTGCATATGTTTCCGTCAGACTATTGTTCATTGACAAATTCATGTAGCCAGCCTCTGTCGTACCAGAGTCAAGAAGCTGTACCAGGTTCCCCACAAGCACACCCTCATGAAATTCATGTGCTTAGGGACCCACAACGACCACGTCCCCTCTACAGAATGAAACCTAGTAGGGGCCGGCCCGTCGATCCGGAAATCCTAATTTTGTAGAATAGGCAGACAGCAACAGTGCAGACATACAAAAATACGTAACTCAAGAGGAACAAGACAGGCGTATAATTACAAAGCATGAAGCACAAGTCCACACCGTGACAGTTATCATTGCTTTAAGTGGTAATAGCATCTTCAAAAGGAGAAAAAGGCAGACTATGTGGTTGTAAGTTGTAACTGTGCGAGAAAGTACCAAAGATATGTGATATCTTCATTTCCTTTTCCTTCTTTTTTTATCTCAACTTTTTAGAAACCAAAAAGGTAAGTAGAAGGAAAACCCAAACTTAGCACACGCACAATCAACACGAGGCAATAGATTGTTGGAGTCACCACAGAAGAACATGTGACTCTGTTTGACCATAAACCTTCCCCTTTAAATTCTCCTCTGCCTTTCATTTCCTTGGGCTCTTCTACACCTCTCCTTTAGCTTTTACCCGCAGAATAGCCAGAAGCTCTCTCTCTCTCTCTCTCACACGCATACAAAAATAGATAACACTTAAACATATCCTCAAGATGGGGTCACCAGCTTGTGGCTTTCTCAAACAAAGCAACGTCATATTCCTTCCGTTTTTCATGATTCTGGTTTTGAGCTGTATCCCTGGTAGAACCAACCTTTGTTCTAACCACTCTCTGGACACCCCAACCATTCCACCCCATTCAGGTTCCTCCAGTATTCCTTTGTCTTTGAAATCACTTGCTCTAGATGGCTACTTCAGATTTGAAAACATTGATCATGCAGCAAAAGACTTCGGTAACATATACCACTACCTCCCGATAGCAGTTCTACATCCAAAATCCGTTTCTGATATTTCTTCCACAATAAAGCACATCTTCCATATGGCTTCTGTGACGAAGTTGGCAGTTGCGGCTAAAGGGCGTGGTCACTCCCTCCAAGGTCAGGCTCAAGCCTATCAAGGTGTGGTTATCAACATGGAATCACTTGAACGACCAAGCATGCATGTTCAAACTGGTGAGGTGCCTTATGTGGATGTTTCAGGTGGTGAGTTGTGGATTAACATCCTACAAGAGACTCTTAAATATGGACTTTCGCCAAAGTCTTGGACAGACTACCTTCACCTAACTGTCGGAGGTACTTTATCAAATGCCGGAATTAGTGGTCAGGCATTTCGGCACGGACCCCAGATAAATAACGTTTACCAACTAGAGGTCGTAACGGGTACGTTCAAGCAAAACTATTTATAAAATCCTTGAGACAATTTTATACAGGTTGCCTCCAGTAACAGCTTTAGTCATTTCGTCAAAAAAAAAAAAAAAGGCAGCATGGTAAGGTAGTTAGTCCGTTTTATTTTTAGGCAAAATGACATCTGTACCCCTTCAGAGCTGCTTCTAGCAGACTTAAAGTAAACAGTTGAACCAAAATTCAGTTTCAGATAGAAAAAACAACACATGAATTTAACTTGGACTTTGGATGCAGGGAAGGGAGAAGTGCTCACCTGTTCAGACAAGCAGAATGCTGACCTCTTTTATGGTGTTCTTGGGGGACTAGGGCAATTTGGCATCATCACCCGGGCTAGAATATCTCTTGCACCAGCACGAACGATGGTAAGCAAAACAACAGATAACTTTCTCTTAGCTGTGCTACTGAAAGACACTTGGCTTCTATCACCGTAAATTACCCTCCCAACATGCTTTACTCGTTATTAACAGGTGAAATGGATCAGGGTGCTTTACTCTGAATTCTCTGCATTTTCCAATGACCAGGAGCATTTAATATCATCTGAGAATACATTTGACTACGTCGAAGGGTTTGTGATAATCAACAGAACTGGTCTCCTCCACAACTGGAGATCTTCCTTCAATCCCAAAAACCCAATTCAAGCAAGCCAATTCAGGTCCGATGGAAAAATACTTTACTGTCTAGAAATGGTTAAATACTTCAACCCTGAGGAGACAGATATTTTGAAGGTAAAACTTGACAAGAAAAAAGTACTAGCATACTCAAGAATTACCCCCTATGTTTAATTGATATAACGGAACTAACTATCCTGCATTTTGCAGAGTATTGAGAACTTATTGTCAGAGTTAAACTATATACCATCCACTCTCTTTCTATCCGAAGTTTCTTATGTCGAATTCCTCGATAGAGTGCACTTGTCTGAGATAAAACTCAGATCAAAAGGATTATGGGAAGTTCCTCATCCATGGTTGAATCTTCTTATACCCAAAAGCAGAATTTTCGACTTTACTCAAGAGGTCTTTGGGAATATTGTTAAAGACAACAGTAACGGTCCTATCCTCATTTACCCAGTCAACAAGGCGAAGTACTTGATAAAAAAAAAATCTATCTAATTGTCATTTGAAATTCTTAAATGCCATGCTCTCAACCTGGTTTATCATCTATATTGCAGGTGGAACAATAGAACATCTATGGTTACCCCAGAGGAAGATATAATCTACCTGGTGGCATTCCTATCATCTGCACTCCCATCATCAACAGGAACTGATGGCTTAGAACACATTATGACCCAAAACCAACGTATCCTTGATTTCTGTGCCGAGGCACAGCTTGGGGCAAAGCAATATTTGCCCCATTACAGCACCCAAGATGAGTGGCAAGCTCATTTCGGTCCTCAGTGGGAAACGTTTGTGCAGAGAAAATCTGCCTATGACCCTCTGGCAATCCTTGCTCCTGGACAGAAAATCTTCCAAAAGGCAATACCAATCTCATGATACAGCCTCTCACCAAGGCCATATATTAAACAGAGGGCACTAAAGTCATACAGAATGTTCTCGCCTAAACCTATAAATTACAGCCAATTAATATTTCCACTTGTTATTCAGCATCAATAACACTCCTAAGCAAGATAGCCAAGCGGTTGGTTATTAGAAAATTTTGTTGATAAATGGAAATATTCTGCAGTCACAAAATTGCCCTGTACAAAGAACTTATAATATAGCCTGACAAAGGGCATTTTAAGCATGTTATACAGAGCCATAAATATTATCCTGATATAGTCATGTCTGGCATCCTCTTTTCTTCAAGATACCAAATAACGCTACCATAGACAACATATCACTAGATAGACAAATCCAAACAACACAATAGTCTATCTTATGAAAATGAAAAGGTGCCACAAGAAAGAAATACCAAAAACTTTAAATCAACAACTCACTTATGTAGTGAAAAGAACAGAGCTATTCCCTTTCTGATGCTTCTCTCCAGCCAAGACCTGGCCTGTGTACTTCTCCCTGAGGTTCTTCATAGTCCCTGGCATCACGAATTGAAGCTTCAAAGTCAGTCCAGTCACTTGCAACAGGAAGAAAACTGCTTATGTCATCCCTAGCTCCAAAGCCTCCAGCTTGAATAACATCCTCAGCTGTTACAGAAACCTCCATGTTTACTTCTCCAGGGGTTTCCACATTTTGCAAAGTTTCCTCATCTATTCCCCCACCTTTCCAAGCAACTGTGTGAACCTGCACATCATTTATTGGAGAACTTGGCAATGCTTTAGAAGCATCTTCCACAGAAACTTCAGAAGTGAATTCAGTTGCTTCATTCCTTGTTCTGTCTTTATCTTTTTCTGCAAAATTCAAGCCTCAAACAGCCATGTCTTAAAGGAAGGATTGCAAGCATAACCATATAATGCATTCAAATTGAAAAAGAAATGGAACAAGAAAAGAGTAATTCTATGAATCATAAATTCATAATTCAAATAGTTTTGTTAAAAACTTCACCCTGGAAGTGGAAATACAATGTTATCAAACTCCTCAAAGAGCCCAACTAAAACCTCCATAATAGCTTCGCTGCAATATATCATAGCTGCTCATGATTTAAAAATAACATGTAGAATTCCAGACGAATCACAATCCTGTAACAATACTGTATGCATAACAGTATCAATATTTCCTGTAGTTTCTGTGGAATGCCCATACACCTTCTGTGGAAAGCTATGCCTTTTCATCTGTCCTTGTAATTACATGGTGTGGCTTGCTTCAAATTTCTTTGTAAATTATAGTAATGCTAATTTGGAACTCTTATGCAACCAACCAAAAGCAGCCCCACGCAAATGGAAAGAGAGTCTTATCATCCCAGACATTATTTCATTGCATTAACCATAAAGTACTCTGTACTCTCCTCTGACTACAAACAAAACACGGTACAGAACAGTCAAGTCATGCCCTTTTCAACTCAAGCACAGTATACATCCACGCTAGCATGTAATGTTTCTTTGGCTATAACTTCAAAAATGTTCTAAGCTGATCTATGCTAGTAATAATTGCGGAACTTGATAATAAGAGGGCTTCTACGTGCAGATGCAAATTCTCATGACTACAAAAAAATATAGTACAGAGCAATCAAGTCATGCTTACAAATCAGTTGTAATATACATCCACCCATAGCATGTTATGCTTCTATAATAATAATTTCAAAAATGTTATACAACCTGATTTATGTTAGTATATAATGGTGGAAACCGATAATAACAGAGCTTTTATATGTAGATGCATGTACTCAACCATATAATTCCAAGGCCGATTATCTTGGTTTTGAGTTGAACATTTCTCGTCAATTTGACTTACCTTAAAATGAAAGTTTAAGTCCTTATTCATTTAGCAAACCCAACTTCTGTAGATAATAATGTCCATCAGCAACTAACACAATAAGGAAACAGAGACACTACAAACCCATAATGACATTACTTTCACTAATGGTGATGGCCATCATTGGGAGGTAATACGCCTTAGCTAGAAGTATAGGAAACATAATCATACATCAATAACTCTATATCATAGAAATGGCTCAACCCAAATTTTCAGTGATCCCACTTATACATACATTGGCATGTTGATGTATCTTTTTCTTGACAGCACACAACTGTGGGGGAACACAAGCAGGGTTGTGGAAGTTGTCTGTATATGTTAATATAAAGATCTATAGAATTGCCCTTACTTGCATCCAATCCTTTAGTATGGCAGCACATGGAGAGAAATATTTATATCTTCGACACCTCAAAAGACTGAACCACTTCATCAGAACTCCTATCCCATGGAAAAGTTCTTCATATGTGTTGATATAAAAATTTGTTTCTAGAAGTGCCTTTGACTTGCATCAAATCCTTTATAGTATGGCAGCACATGCAGAAGAAAACTTGTATCTCCCAACGACACCTCAAAAAGACTGAGCCACTCCATCAAAACTCCTATCCCAGAGAAGATGCAGCATAAAGAATACACTGTAGAATACTTAAAAGAATTGTGGATGGATAGCAAGCTAGAGTAAGCATCCTAAAGTCGTTAAGTTTATCCCCCTATGGTCATGGATCTAATTCCTCCTCCACAGTAAACTTTTTACTTCAAGTATAATAAACCTTATCAAGAATGAGAGCAAGCACTATGAAAACTTGTATGCAATTAGTTTAAAACAGAATCCTTAATGAAATGAAAAACCTTTAAACCACAAAGTAGAAAATTTCCCATAGATCTGCAGGATTGCAAAACATAGTTAGGCAAGGAGAAAAACTGAAATTCAGGTAAAAATAGTGAAAGTACCATGTGAGACTTCAATTGATTTATGCTCCATCCTGGTTTGCAATTTGAGCAAATATGAGAGAGTACAGTGTTTTAAACTTCTCTTTCCTGCACCATAGGGCAAATTTAAAAGAACAAGAATGATGTAATATATAGATAAATTGCTTGAATGACATGAATATAATTTGAAATAATTGGATGGCATGGAAAAGAATCTTTTAAGCAATTGAGATTAAAATTCCACAATGCACTGGAAATAAAAGATAAGAATCAGGTACAATTTATCTTCTCTCCCACCCTTTGATCTCTCTGTCTCTCTTTCTCTGGCAACACAGCTAAACCATCTGCTAGGTATTGCCTAAATGAGAACGTTTGTCTGAATGGATTTCACAAAGTAGGCCTAAAGATTGCTTTGAAGATCACTAACCAAAAGGAGAAGTAACAAACATGTCAAGAACAGCAGGAGACACATCAAAAGCAACTGCTTATACAGCATGTCAAGGATAGTAAATGCAAAGGAAATGTGCCATTTCACAACATGGATGATCATTTGGCTACCAAGAGCTGATAAAAATTAAAAGCAGAAACAGTTATCTGTAACTGATGAAAAGTATTCCATAATGGATAGAATTTTGTAGTAAAAAATGACAATATGGTCAGCAATGAAGAATGAATAAGTACTTTTTGAAGAAAGAACAAGGCAAGTGAACCAAATTATAAAAATTAGAGTTAGAGAATTCACTAGAAAAGTACTCAGAAACACATATGCAAGGGAAAAGAATGTATAAGATAGGCAGTGAGGAGAAAAGCCTCTGCTTAAAAGAAGGAAAAAGTTACAAAATGGACTAACTCAAAAAGTGAATATAACTACATAAGTCATGAAATACTTTTGTCTATGAATTCTATGGTCACCTATAGCTGGAAATTTGAGCAGAAGTACCAGACATGTGTATAACCCATTGTCAATGCATTTATATTCATGGAGCACAGGACCTCAATAATCAAGGTAAAATATCTGAGCAAAAGAGTGGAAAGAATATAGAAAACAAAAATATTCATAAAATATTGAACGCCTTGGACAAATTATGCATTAAGCAACACCATGCATTGCCAAAGAAATCATCAAATATGACATTTTTTACTAATCCAAGAATACCCATGGAACTCAACTAGGCATAAAAGACCAGTTGAAGAGCAAAAGGGTATTCATTAATACAAGTTGCAAAAATTCCCTAGTAAATATTGAGAAACCAATCATTCCACTTGAACTTGGTCAACACTTGCACTTTCAACCTATTCCCAATGCAGGTTCTTTTTATTTCTTCACCCTATTATTATCCATCTAGCATTCATGCTTAAATTCTAATTCAATGACTTCATATATCAGAGTGTAACATTAATACTCTTTCTGAAATGTAATTCATGAACTTCTCACAGACATAATAATAATAATAATAACAATAGGCAGATGGTTTTATAATTATTATGAAAGGGGAACTACCTCTCTATAATGTTCTGACATTCTTATACAGTGAGAGAGGCTTTGGCTAAATTACTTTCCTTGTTCATTTCCACTAATGTTCAAATTCTATTGTTTATAGGCAACTGTTACCTAATTTCTAATCTTGGCCTCCCCAGGTTTATATCCCTTTGCATAGGCAACAAAAAAAGGAAAATTTCATTTTCTTCAACTTTTCAGTTCCTGTGAAATTCCCAAAACACAGTTCAAAACTACAAAAACAACAGATTCTTGAATGTCAAAACAAAACATTAAAGCAAAAACTATTTCCAGAACGAAACATGAGAATCAGAAAAGGTGGCAACCTGACTCAGAGAAGGGTAGAACTTTGAGAGAGTGCCGAGTGGCTTGCCTTGCCGCCTTCGGTTTTGGCTTATAGTTTGCTTTCTACCAACTTAAAAACTATGGGGACGTGTAGAAAGGAAACGGGAACCACCTGTTTGACACGACTGGCGTTTGTACAACGCTGGCTGAGAATAATTGGGCGCTATACTGCTACTGCCAAGTGCCACCCAAGTTCCAAAGCCCATTCTTCGTTTCTAAATTAAAACGGAAATGTCAAAAAAATTCTATTAAATTATTCAAAAATAATTTTAATAAAAATTTTTTTATTATATTTAATTAAATTTTTATATTTTTATTTTACGTTAAAATAACAACTATAAAAAAAATATTAAAAAAAAAAAGTATTTAAAGGAAATAAAAAAAAATTTTAAGTGTTTATTTACTAATGAAATGAGAGTTGTATTTTTAGGCTAAAATATTTTATCTAAATAGAATTTACAAAATAAAAATAATATTAAAAAATTATATGAATAGATTAAATTCAATCTTAATCTAATTTAATCTATATCTAAATCTAGATATATATAACATATAAGGATATTCAAGAAAATATTCATAACACCCATTTTGAATATCTTTTGTATTAAGAATATAACTTGTTAAAATCGTACTAAAAAGAACATATAAAAAAACAAATTAAGTGAAAGAAAAATAGTACATATTCTTTTCAAAAATGTGATTTTGAAGTGTGCATTGCTTTCAATGTGTCCCTACCATGCATATATAGTTTGAAAAACGCAACTCCAAAGTCTTGCTTTGAAAAGTAGCGATTCCCATAAGAAATATCTATAGCTACATTTAAAGGAAGCTCCAAAGGATATTTACTTGTAGGAGGAGCCAATTATTTTATGAGATGTTCAACTAGTGTTTAACTATTTGATCAGGCCAATTGTTTTGTCAATCTCATTTCGTAAATTCATTAATAATATAAAAAGAAAATTCTTGATAACTAAATAAATAAAAATTAACTAAATCTAAAAAACGAACTTGCTTACTTGCATGTTAGTATTTTTTTTATAATAGCCATATAAAGGTACATGAATCTCATAAAGTTTTCAAAGTGAATGTTTTCAAAGTTTTTTTCTTCATTCAACAACTAAAAAATATGTTTCCATTTAAACATCCTAATAAATAATCTCATGTAAAGTTTTTACAACAGATTGAGAGTTGAAAATTACTAATAATCAAAAAAATTTTATTATATTTAAATAAAACCCCAAAAGAGTTTTGGTTTGACACATGATAAGTTTTTGGTTTGACACGTGGTTGTTGAGGCGTGGGCTTGGGATCTAATGAGATTAGTTTGTGGTTGAATTTTTGAATGTGAGCTTAAAGTTTAGTTGAATTTGGATTAGATTTTTTTTCCATGTCAATGTATATAAACAATTAAATATAATAATATGATTACTATTGCAAATCTATTTCACAAAAATATTCTTAACTCAATTGGAAAAAAAAATTTAAGACTAGTAACTATATTTAATCGAAATCCTAGAGGGTTTTCTTGCTTGACACTTACCTTTATCTAAGTAAGTCTATCTAACCAATATTATTAAAATTACCATGATGTAATCATAATGGTAAGTAAGGGAAGCGAGTAAGGATAACAACGTCGCCATTGGCCATTGCCACTCTTCCACTACGCGTCGTCTATACGCTCCCTACCACCTCAATTGCATATCTCATTTCAATTCAGCTTGCCCTTTTGTCTTTTTCTCTATCCATATTTTTTTTTCCCCTTTTCCAACATCCAATTTAAATCTAATCACATTTACGTAAAAATTATTACAATAATTAACATATTCAAAATTTTAACATTTTAAAAGATTGAAACTAAAGTGTAAATTCAAGAGTCAATTACTCTGTCAATCTCATTTCATAAACTTATTAATAATATAAAAAAATGTATGAGAACTAAATAAATGAAGATCAATTAAAGCCAAAACATGAGCTTCCTTACTTGTATTTTTTTTATGATAACCATATAAAATTACACAAATCTCATAAAATTTCCAAAGTGGGTGCTTTCAAACTTTTTTACTTCATTCAATAGCTAAAAAATATGTCTCCACTTAAACACACATAAAATTTGACATTATTGAAATATTCATTTCAAGTCAATCTTATCATCTAAAATTCATAAACATAAATAAGAAAAAAAAGTTAAGAAAAAAATGAGTAGTAAAAAGAAGTAATATAATTTGTATAGTCATAGTCTTTTGCTTCATCATAAGCAAACAAGCAATGATTATACAGCTTCAGATAACTAAATCAATTTAACTAAAAATAAATAAAACACTTACATGCATTTTAGATCACTAAATCAACTTAATTGTGAAAAAAAAAACACTTACATGCATTTGGATGTGTAAGCTTTTTACAGCAAATTGGTTATTGAAAATTATAAATAACCAAAAGGAGTTTTGTTATATTTAAAGGAAGTACTAAAGTTTTTTGGCATGACAATTGACAGGGTTCATGGTTTGACACGTGGTTGTTGGGGTGTGGGTTTAAGGTCTAATGGGATTCGTTTGTGGTTGGGCTTTTGAGCTTGAGCTTGACGTATGGGGTCAGGTTTGAATTATATTTTTTTTCTCACAGTTGATATTTTTTGTCTTTTTTTATGTGAGTATTTATAAAAAATAATTTTTTTATTTCATTATTTATTATTTTCATATTATTTTTCAGTGTTAAATGTAACTAATATAAAATGTACATATCAGATAGTTAAAGATAAGATTTTGAGAGAAATTGAGTTACTACATATTCTATTTTCAACGCTAAATGTAATTAATAAAAAATGATACATATCAAATTAATTAAAGATAAAATCTTAAAAAGAAATTGAGTTACTACATATTTTACTTTAAATTTAAAGATTTTATTTTGTCGTGAAGCTGTTTATAGATATGTTTTTATATGAAAGTATCATCACAAATATAACAATGATGATTATAATAACTACAGTTATATATTTTATAAAATAATATTTTATACATATGAATATATATATAAATAATCACATATCTATTTTATAAAATATTCTCTAACTCAATTAAAAGAAATTATCTTCGCTAAAGGCATTGCGCGAGAGCAACGGACTAAATTATCTAAACTTTTTGACTTACAATGATGGTCGTTTCAACAAGTAAATAAGATGAGCAAAGCAAATTACATTTTTGGGAATTGTACAAATTAATTAAACAATACTTGATGGGAGACTTTCGAAAGTTTAAAAAATGACACCAAATTCCAACACGTCCAGAAGCCAGCAGTCCAACTTCACACCCTTTACTTCATAACTACGTAAAACCCTGCCTGCCACAAGGTTGTTTTTTTAAAGTTTTCTTATCAAAGAAAACTCCGAGAAACCAACAATGTCGCCGGCCGCCGTCGAAATCCGATCACCGGATACCTTCTCTGCCAAGGCTAAACCCTCCTCCACTTCCCAAAGCCCTAACTCTAACCCCGACTTCACTGCGTTTCCTCAAACCGACCACTCCCAAATGAATTCTTCGAGTTTCGGCAATGCGGGGGAGTTCGATTGCGGCTTCAGCTTTGCTTCCTGGAACGGCCACCATCCCAAGTCCGCCGCATCTGTTCGGCCCCGACCGAGGCTGGTCAAGATTAGGAAGCAGTTGAATGGCAAGGTGAGAACCGGGCAGAGCGAGGTTGGGTCCGGTTTCAATCCGTTTAGGCAAGCCAGTCAAGATTCGGGTCGGGTAAGCAGTTGCGCTAATCTATCATCATCTGGGTTTTTGAAAAGTTTAAATAGAGCAAACAATGATAGTAACAACAATAATAGTAATAATAGTATTAATAATTTTAGTTTTTTATTTGGTGGTACTGATGGATGTGATAGAGAATCTACTGGAAATGTTGAGGTTGAGAATGGAAATGAGGAGCCTGCTAGAGAGTTTGAGAATGAGAATGTGGGTTTTGTATTTGATGCAAATTTGCGTGGTGGCATGGAGAAATTGGGTTCTTATAAGTGTGGGAAGTTTGGTTTTGTTTTTGGTGCTAATGGGAGTGATGAAGGGGTGAAACCAAATTCGGGAAAAGGAGAAACCAGTGATTTTAGGGTGACTTTGGATGGTCGTGGGGCGAAGATGAAAGTAGAGACTGGTGCGCAGGGTAGTAAAGATTGTAATTTGGAGTTTACTTTTGGTACAACTAAGAGTCATTTAGCATCAAATTTCGATTCTGAGAAGGGAAAGTTTGGTGAAACTCTCAAAGAGCCAGATTTTAATGGTGTAGGTTTTGTGTTTGGTTCTAGTCAGAGTGATTTGAAGTCAACTTCCAATGCTGATAAGATTGAATCTACTATTTTTCTAGGGGGATCAAGTTCTGTGTTTGGTGCTAATCACCTAAATTCATCATCAGATTTTAATTTGGAAAGGAGAGAATCTTGTAAAAACTTTGGACAATCAGTTTCTGGTGATTTAGGGAAAATGAATATAAAGGGTGAAGCAGAGTCCCAGAAAATGGAATCCACTACGGTTAATTTTAATGCTAAAGGAAATGAGAGCTTGAATGAGGATTCTGATAATGGTTTCTTTGTGTTTGGTGCTACTAGCATTAAAGGTTCCTGTTCTAATGAATGCAAAGATGGAATTTATTCAACCAGTGAAACTTTTGGAGTTTCTGCTAGCAATGGTTGGTGTAAGGATGTTTCTGAAAATAGCAAGAATATTGGTAGTTCTTCTAATGCAAACTCAATATATACACTGCAACATGATTTAAAGAAGCTATATATAAGTTGTCACAAAAAGGTTGGTGGTTCTGACACAACTGAGGATTCAGATACAAACGTGACATCTGAGACCATATTTGTGTTTAGTAGCAGTGAGAAGGCCTCTGGCCCTTCAAAAAAGGCACCAGAGAGTGGTCCTTCTGCAGCTGTGGAGAGAACTGTTGAGGATAATTCCAATAATGGTAATGTGAATGGTGCTGTATCTTGTAATAGCTGTAATGAAGATAATGTTGGAATCTCTGGTTCCAAACCATCTAAATTTAAGGCAAGTATTGTTAAGACTTCTGAAATTGAAAAGTCTTATCAAGGTCATGTTAAAGATGATGTAGAGATGAATGGAACAGATGCATGGTCATCGCTCGATCCCAACTCAAAAGGAAATAGTGGTGTATTTGAAGCAACATCCACGGTTGGCATTGAAAGGAATGATGGAAGTTGTTCAACTGGCACTCCAGATCAATCAGGGATTTCATTCAGTGATTTCAAGACACCTCAATGGGACCCTTCTTCCTTTAAAGCAAATCTATTTCCTGAAGTGGATAGGAAATTGGAATTTGGTGAAAAAAGTGGCTTAACTAAGGAGAAAAAATTAAAGAAAATGAGAGGGAAGTTGAAGAAATCTTGTCTGCATAAGCATTGCTCCAAGCAGCATCATGTGCCAAAGGAAAGCACTTCTCAGGAAAATCAAGACTCCTCTCAATGTTATTCACCCATGGATTTTTCTCCTTACCAAGAAAATACAGCAGCTGATCAATCATCAAAGGAAACTCCTCAGGCATCAGAAGAGGCCTCCCCTTTAGAATATAATTTTATTCCCTCTACCTTGCATTCATCTACTCTCACTGAATGCCCAGCAACTGCACAAGAAGGATCAGATTGTAATGAAGGAGATCAGAAATGTTGTGAGCCAGATGAAGAGAGTTTTGGGTATGATCACGAGAGAATCATTGTTGGTGACGGTCCTTCAAAAGAATCTGTTTGTGAAGCAGAAACTGCCTCCACTACTTTTAAATCTGACTGGTCTTGTAGTAGTAGTGCTCCTAGTGTTGGTGAAGCAGAAGGTATCAAGGGGACCCCGGTAAATAATCATACAACACGGTCTTGTTTTAATTCTGGCTTGGAAGGCAAGAAGAATTTTACCTTTTCTGCGACATCAACTTCTGGGCAAGGTAGTTTGTCATTTAGAAAGCGTCAGCTTCGAAAGAAAAGTAAGGTGAAAATTGGTAATGCTTCATTCATTATCACTCCAAGCCCAGATGTTAAAGGAGGGTGTTCCTCTGTCCAATTTTCATCCTCTGAGCCAGCACAGTGTCAACAAAAAGATAAGTCTACATACCATAGCGAAGAGGAGAATGAACAGTTCAAACCAAGGTCTAACTCCTCTACTGCTGCAGTCCATGAAGCCTGTGAGATGTGGCGACTTAGGTATTTTGATGACTCAGTAGCATTTAATAATGTTTAGGATAGATTCTTTGGATTACTTGTTGCTGATGTGATTTCATGTTAATTACTGTTGCTTTGAGAAGACGGGATTGATATTTATATGGCAAAATTTGAACTTGTATTAGGGGAAATCAAGCTTATAGAAGTGATAATCTGTCTAAAGCTGAGGAATTTTACACACAGGGGATCAACTGTGTCCCCTCAAATGAGACTTCAAGGTGCTCCATCAAGCCTCTTGTCCTTTGCTATAGCAACCGTGCAGCCACCCGGATATCTCTTGGAAGGATGAGAGAAGCTTTGGCAGACTGTCTGATGGCTACTGCTCTTGATCCCAATTTTCTCAAAGTTTATGTCAGAGCTGCCAAGTAAGGCCCTAAAATTTGTGTTTGCTCTGTGATTTATTTAGTTTGTTCAGCAATTTTATGTTCCTGGAACTGGTTTGTCTAATTAAGTGGCTATTCTACTTAATTGCTCTGCATGGCTAATGGTTTAGTTTTGTTTGATTATTTCGTTATATACGACATTACTATCTTGAATTTTGGAAGCATCTAGTTGGACTTGGAAATCATACAGGTCTTGCTGGGGCTATAAAATAAAATAAAATTGAAGGAGAATTTGGTTAGAAGCTAGAAGTTTATTGTTGCTAAAGCTACTCTAATCTTCAAGAATGTCATTCAAAGGAGAGGAGTTGACTGCCCTTTGCATCTAAGAATGCCTAGTCTATGTATAGAAATGTTAGATATGCTGCTAAATTGTTTCACTAATTTCCTATCAGGAATACTGCTAGTCTAATATGCATGGTGTGCACTTTGCAGTTGTCACCTTTTGCTGGGGGAAACTGATATTGCCATACAGTATTTCAGTAAGTGCTTAGGTTCAGGAGCTGGTGTGTGCTTGGATCGCCGAATTACAATAGATGCTGCAGATGGCCTCCAAAAGGCTCAGGTATGCATATTTTGGGTCTATATGTCATCATCATTAAATAAGCGACGGCCTTGTATCGGTTGGAGCTATGAAGCATACCTTATTATTATAAAATAAAAAATGGGAAAGGGCTTTTCAGCTTGCTTGCCAGGGTTTGGCAGCATAATTAAGTATTTGAGACCCTATAACATAAGAAAGCAGGAGTTCATTTGCTAATATGTTGGTGGTGACTGACTCTGTGCTTTTTTTACTTGCAGAGAGTGGATGAGCTTACAGATCGTTCTGCAATACTTTTGGAGCAGAAGTCGTCCGATGCAGCATCTAGTGCATTAGATACAATTGCCGAGGCCTTGTCTATTAGTTCATATTCTGAAAAATTGCTTGAAATGAAAGCAGAGGCTCTTTGTATGGTCTGTGCTCTTTTGACTTGTAATTCCCTTTAGTTTTTCCATTTTCTCCCTTTAAGGTTTTTGTGTCATTGTTTTTTTCATTAAGCATTTCATTCATATGTCATGAGAAACAAATTAAGTTTGAATTGCATTTATTTGTGGCCTCTTGCAGCTGAAGAAATATGAAGAGGCAATTCAGTTGTGTGAGCAATCTCTTTATGTTGCTGAAAAGAATTTTTCTAAAGGAGAGACTGATAACCAGTTAGCAAGCATAGATGGTTCGGGATGTTATTCTATTGCAATGCTGTGGAGGTGGCACTTGATGTCCAAATCATACTTCTATATGGGAAAGCTTGAGAAGGCACTTGATTTACTTCAGCAGCTTGAGCAAGTGGGATCTGTGAAGGACAAGTAATACATTATCTTGTTCATGATTAGTTTACAGATTTCTAGTGCTCTGTTCTGTCGTGTCCTTCCTTTGCATACCATACTTTAAGATTCCTGGTTCTGGTTGTAATTTTGTAGGCATGGAAGCAAAATTTTGGAAATGTCTGTTACATTGGCTGTTACCATTCGAGAACTTTTACGCCTTAAGGTATGTGATATCAGCAATATGCTGTTCATTTATTCATTTTCTCTTGAATACTGGGATAGTTCAAGTTCTGGTGGTTCTTTGACGTGAAGATAAAACTATTCCATGTTATTTTTCTGACCCTAAAGCTTGGCCTCATTGGTATGGTACCACATCATGCCCAAGCCTGCGGGTATGATACCCATGTCCTGCCTGCTAGGGATAAATCCTCTCTAAATAGTTGTATAGCAAAAAGAAGAAAAAAACATATCATATTTTCTGTATTGATGTTATTTGTATGCTTAAGTTTTTTGATGATTGATACGACTGAGGAAATAGAGTGGAAGTGCTATTACACTTGTGGACTAACAAACATAAGATTGTGGGTCACATATCATCTGTCAAAATCACTGTGTTCTTTTCAGTAGTGTCCTCTGAATGTCAAAGGTGATTGATGAGGATAAAAGTACAGCGTTAATAGTGTCATGAGAAGTATTAGGAAACATCTGATGATGGTGGAAAGATGGCATAAAAAATGTTCACCTTGGTATTCATGGAGGGAATGGGAAAAACAACTCATAAATTGGATTTTATGGTTGATGAGGAACTCATCAAGTAGTGAGAAGGGGATTTTGTAAAAATGAAATTGAACAAGTACCAATTGGAATTAATCTAATGTTTCTATCTTTTCTTTAATCCACCTGCATTTTGTTGTGAACTTTTTCCCCTTTCGTGCTGACCAATCCATTGTGTGCAACTCCAAATGTGCCTAATAAGGCACTCGAATTCTTTTGTTTCCATTTATCTCTTTTTCCATTTTTGTAATTTCAGAATGCAGGGAATGAAGCAGTTCGTTCTGGTAGGTGTACAGAAGCGGCAGAGCATTACACTATTGCTTTGTCAATCAATGTTGAGTCACGGCCTTTTGCAGCTATATGCTTTTGCAATCGTGCTGCTGCGCACCAAGCTTTGGGTCAAATTGCTGATGCAATTGCTGATTGCAGTCTAGCAATGGCCCTTAATGAAAATTATACAAAGGTTGGCTTTTCTGCTGTCCTTTTCTTCCTCTCTCTCGCCCTTTCTTTCTCTTCCTTTTTGCTTGCATTTATGTGATCAAAGAGTGCTTTTATAGTGCAGTAGCTGTCTGGATCTTGTTAGGAAGATTTCTTTAATGATTTTGCTTGGCTCCCGAGATTTGGGTCTTTTTTATACCGGATTAGATTACTTTGGAATTGGAAGATCGATTGAGTAGGGGGTGATGGTACAGAAAATTCTAAGGAAATTTCTTAACAAGACTAACAGTCTGCTTGTCAAAAAAAAAAAAAAAATAACAGTTTGCTGTTGATACTAAAAACTTGAATGGATTGTGCTTAATGGCTTATAAGTTGGTATTCTTGTGAGGAACAATCCCTTTCCATTACTTAATCCAGCTCATATTCTTTGTTCCAGTGTATGCGATCAAATTGTTGACATAAATGGACTTGTCAGACTTGGATTTTCGAAGTCTCTGACCCCACTGTCTTTTTAGTTAGTATAGTTGCTTTCCCTTGATTCAGCGGGATTTGAAAATTCTTGCCCACTCTGATTATTCGATGTTAAATTTAAGCATTTATGGATTTGAAATGCAAAGGTGTGCCTGGCAGTTCATGCATGATACCTGATAATTACCATTCAAGGTTGGATACGAATTAGACAAATAGAAAGTAAGGTGGTTAAAGAGGTCGTTCTGGCACATCAGTAATCACTGTGTTCTTGGCCATGAATATTTTGGCCTTTGTTTCCCCTACCAATGATAGTTTTATTCATCATAATTCCTTTCTTATTTGTTTGCAAGCGATGTATGTGGTCTACATGTTCTATCATTCTTTTTCATTAATCAGTCAACAATGAGATCAAAATATTGCTAGAATTGTGGGGTTTGCTTCCTAATTACTTCTCCTTTCCAGTAAACTTTTCTTCATATGTTTTTTAATGCTTCTTTTTTGAGGGCTTTGCCTTCATAATGTTAAGACATTATCTATTTTTTGTCAGAAAAATGTGTGAAACCTGATGTTGGAAGTGGTGCGGGAGGATATTAGCTCCTTTATGTTAAGTGACCTTTTTATTCATGGAATATTCTGCATTTTCCATGATTAACCTATATATTAAAATGTAGATCTGAAGTATGGGTGATATTCTATGCCTTTTCAAATCTTTGATGTTGCTACATTTAGGAGGTGAAGTACATATCCAAAACTAATAAACCTGTTAAGCATCCAACCTAAAACCAATTGGTAATAGGTGGAGAAGCACAACCTAAATATAAGGTGACAACAAACTCTAAACTTAACACATATGGGATAGCACCACTTACAAGTGCACCTGTAGGCTAACAACTGAAACAAACTGAAACAAACTGGCCTAGCACATGGACAACAAATAAAATGCTATAAAACAAGAAGCAACGTGGGTTCTTAAACCATGTGAAACATCCAACATAAAAGGCAATAAGTGGAGAGGCTCAACCTGAATTTAAGTGTACAACAACTTTAAACAGATTGGATAACACCACTTAACACCCCCCTTCACATGCATCTATAGGTTAATTCTAGCTATTGACAAACTTGCCTAAACCAAATCTACACCCTGTTATGTAGCTTGCTTTGTTTTAGCATAAAAGTTTCTTAAATGTTTTAACATAATAGTGTTGACTGAAATGTTAACTTAATATTGGAAAAGCTTAAGAGGTATGTTGTTGAGCTCATTAACTGGTATAACATGTTTATTCTAGGTCCCTTCAGGACATTACAATTTTAACATTATCTCATTTTAAAGCTTGAATGTTGAGATAAGGTTATGTGCTAAATGTGAAAGCAGGTTGTTTATTTCCTCATTCGAGTCACTACACTTATTTGTTTGATTTTTTTGTCAAAATTATTATAATCATCATTGCTGCATAATTTTGTACTTACTGCCTGCTCCGGCCTTCGAAGCAGGCAGTTTCGAGGAGAGCAACGTTACATGGGATGATCAGAGACTATGGACAAGCATCTAGTGATCTTCAAAGACTTATCTCCACTCTTGAAAAGCAATCTGATAAAACATCTCACCAGTCTGGCGGTCAGGATAGAACTACTGGCAACACAAAGGAGTTAAGGCAAGCTCAATGTCAGTTATCATCCATGCAAGAAGAAGCTAAAAGGGGAATCCCTTTAGATCTATACCTCATTTTGTAAGTTCTGTAGGAACCAAGTTTTCTCCATATAATGTTTTATGCTTTCAACTCAGAGTCACAGTGGATATAACTGCTTGTGGTCTTGATATAAAATTTTCCTTCGCAGTGTGCCCTAGACAAAATTTTTGTTTCCATTGCCATGTGCATTGTTGAATCTATTTGCAGGATATAATTACTGCCTTGGCATTATTCCTAACACTTAAGGGCATGTTTCAATTTGGTTACAATGGTCCTGTATTGAAATTCTTATCCTTGGCTGGGGATAATTAATAGTTTTGACCCTGAGTATGGTCATGAATGCATTAATTGCCAATGATAATAATAAATAAAAAATGAAAATATAATAACCAATTCGTACTTTTGGATGATGTAATGGGAATCTTTGCTGAAGTTTTATCAGTAGTAAAACTGGAACAAGTATTTTTTCTGGTCTACTTTGATGAACAAATGGGACCCAGCAGAAATCATTGTTTTGATAATAATTGTTCAAATATTCAGCTTGTTGATGCAATATTTTTATTTTAGTCTTCTAAAACCATCCTTAATTTCAATGACAGGGGAGTTAAACCATCTGACTCTACATCTGATGTTAAAAAGGCATACCGCAAAGCAGCGCTCAGGCATCACCCTGACAAGGTTTGACATTGCAATTCTTGTGTATTTGATTCTGTTACTAGTGCTTGTTTGTCATGGCAGTCTATTTCCTTGTCTTGTGTTGAATTAGGCTGGTCAATTTCTGGCGAGGAGTGAGAGTGGAGATGAGGGGAGACTCTGGAAGGAAATTGCTGAGGAAGTTCACAAGGATGCTGACAGGCTGTTTAAAATGATTGGAGAGGCATATGCCATACTATCAGATACTTCTAAGGTTTGCTATCCATCAGATTGAAACTTGAGATGTCTCTATGCGTAATTGCCTTCTAATTTTATCATTCCATCATAGCAGTAGTCAACTTACAATTAGTTACCTCTGCTTTGCTAATTGCTGATAGCCTATGCTACCAATCATATTATTCAATGACCCTAAACCTCAGCCAATGACTGGGTATTTGATTCAAGCTTATGGACTGGATTTGAACTTTTTTCCTGTGGAGTTCTTTCTAATATTTCTGTGTCTGACAAAATCTCCAATAGAATCTACTTCTGGAACTCCTGACAAGGAAGATTTTGTTTACTGCTTCATTTCCCAAATTAGATGACCATAAAGAAGTTTTGGTTAGGATGGTCTTATTTAGATGCTGGAGAATTTGTTGAATTGTACTGGGAAATCCTCAAATCAGAGGAAATGGCAGCTGATGGCCATGATTTTCACTTGAATATTGTCTACATTGGTCTCATCTTGCACTAGTACATGTTAAACATGTTTGTGCGTCTATGGTTTTAGTTCAATGTCCAGATTCGAGTTAAAGCTTGCAACTCAATGCTAGAGATCTTGCTGCAGTGACATGAAGTTGAAGTCCGGTTGAATTCCTTTACACTGCTGAAGGGCTATAGTATTTTATTCTTCTGCAGTTTTTTTATTTGTGGACAGTTTCTTTTACAGTATACCTCTTATTTTCTGTCATTGTTCTGCCTTGTTTTCATGTGCCATTTTTGTGGTTCCAGCGGTCAGAATATGATCTTGAAGAGGAAATCAGAAAAGCTCCCAGGGAAAGCAAAGGCAGTCCTTATGAAAGACCACCAGATGAGTATGACTATCCTTATGAGAGGAGTTCAAACAGACGATATTGGCGGGGGAATTGGAAGACGTATAGAAATTCTCATTCTCGATGGTAAGAGGCCTAGAGAAGGATTATGCTCTTTGCCCATGTATTTCCAATTTTCATTAAGAAATTGGAGCAACTTCTACATAGCACAAGGTCCTTGATGGTTCCATGAGAAATGATTGCCATTGGTTTGGTCAGGTAATGAACACAATTTTAGAATGGATACCTTTTAAGAAGTGTAGCAATGGGTCTAAGATCAATAACTTTATGCAGATGCTGCTGGCATTGAGTGTATGCAGCTAAAAAGTCAAGAGTGGCAAGAAGAATTACAGTTTTGAATCTTGATGCGTCGTCGCTATTTATACGATGCCCCTAGAAGGCACTTTGAGCACTGCTCAAGTTAATTTTAGGATTGAAAAAGAAAGAGTTTGGTGCTTTGGACTTTTGAAACTCATAAATGAGTGTGCAAAACGTAATGATCATTGATTTTATAGTCATGAAGAAAATAGAAGATACATACTCCATTGTGAATTGATGTCGTTGCTGCCTAGCTGTCTGCCTAAGACGGGTGGACGTTGCTTGATGTTTATGACGGTTTGGTTCATTCTTTTTCCCGCTGCATATAATGGAACGCTACATCGACTATAAAATAATAAGAAGTGAAAGAATCTGTGAAGTTAGGGAGGAGAGGAATCCTGGTGGTAAGCGAGGGGATTGATGATTTAATAAGTCGAGGCCTCCAGGGTGATTGAATTTGGATGTTTGGGTCTTCAATGAAGTAATTATTCAGAAACAAGCTTAATGCTAGAGCTCTCTACGCCCATTTGATGGCCTACCCTGTGTGTCTGATTCGATTCATGAGAAAAAGTTTCCTTCACTTACGATAGTAAAAGGAAGTAGAAGAATAGGAATTTCTGATTGCAAGCGGTATTCATATCAGGATCAAACATCCATCCGACCCCCTCACCGCCGGCTTTTGCATTGCCACTAGCTAAGTACACCTCCTACGTTATGATACTGATGCAAAACTCCTTCAAAGTATTTTAAAAGGGCATTTCGATCATTTTTGTTTCAAATAATATTTTTGACCCTTGACTGTTACCACTATTAATTAATAGTTAAAAGAATTATGCCTAATATTATATAAATATAAAATAAAAATATCATTTAAAAAAAGTCTACTCATCTTCTCTTTCAAAACTTAATAAAATTTAATTTGATACTTTTAATATTTGATAGAGAAGAGAAAAACTTAAAAAGTTTTTTAGTCATCCTAAACCCTAGAGTCAAAGAACAAATTTGGACAAAAATTTTTCAACAATTTGTAATCACGAGTAAGAAATTAATCTATTGACCCCCACCATAAAGTGTGAAATATCGATAATTGAATAAAAGATTTATTTTTAATATATTGTTTTCAATAAAAGAAAAATCCTCAAACTTTTGGAGGAGAAGTAAAAAGTGTGATGACAATAGACTTTACCTTAATAAGGAAGTTCACAAGTTTTAAGGTAAATACAACTTCAAAATTATAGGTCTTCAAATCAAAATTTTTAAAGTTTTTTTTTTTTTTTTTTTTATAAAAGTTTTTGAGAGAAAGATGAACAGAATTTTTTAAAAAGAGAATATACCTAAATTAAAAAAATAAGATAAGGAGTCTTTATGTTTTAAAAGGTTTATATAATAGTTTTTTCGAAAGGTAATTTATGTAGTATTAGATATAATTTTTTTTTTTTATAAAAGTTGATTAACGGAATTAATAATTAAAGGTTTGAAAACATCATTTTAAAATAAAAAGAATCAAAATATCATTTTAAAATGTTTTGAGGTTTTTTTGAATTTTACCAGTAAACATTCCATTCTGCACTCTGGTAAAATACAACACTTTGAGATGGCTCCACCTCATCATCACGTATGCAAAGATCCACATAGATTGCTTACTTGTAACCACAGCTTTAAGCCGTTTCTAAGCTCTTAAAATGCATTAAACAGATTTTCTTAGATTGGAAACATGTGAGGCATCCATCTGGCAAGTATTGAAGTAGAGGAAAGCACTGGATGGAGGCTTCACCAGAGGATTGTCGGATCCCGCGCTCATCATTACCGTTTACTGGAAAGTAATGCACCAAAAATTGATGCGAGGGAGCCCGTTGATTTTGTATTTAATGTACAAAATCACCTGGTTTGCATACATCATTGTCATGATAAACCAAAGTAAATAGGGTATTTTAATTTCACATCAAACAGATAAAGAGGTTTTGAAAAACTTATAAATGTAAATGTTTTATATTTGTCAGGTTAATTTTTTAAAGAAAAAATAATATTTTGTGATATCAATAATTAATAATTCTAACAGAAAAAAAGGTAAGCAAGCGAGTCTCTCCGTATCAAGTTTACGGAAGTAGCAAATGGGCAACGTGTTCATATTATGTGATTATCTTTGCCAATATGTACCTTGTGTAGTCTATCCTTCTTTCCATTTTTGGTTTTGGTACAAGTGGAAACAAAATCTGCATTGGAAATTCGTTTATTTTTTTTCCTTTTTTGGGTTAAACACGTCCATAATCATGCATGGGATTGGGGGTAAGCTCGTGAATATTCTCTTGGTTTCCTAGAAAAAACAGAAGCTTTGCCCATCTATAAATTAGTATTGCCATGATACGAGAACAGATAACCCAAGGACAAAGCATAGCAAGCAATTAGCATGATGTGCTGCAAAAAGGCCTTTGCCTTTCTCATTTTTGCTTCTCTCGTTCTGTCATGCACGTCCTTTCGTCCCACTCGCATTCATTCTCAATCTGACGAAGGTATGCTCCCTCTATTAGTTTTGTTTTCACAAATATAATTAGTTATGGAAATTCAAATCATAAAGACGAATCTTGAATTACTGAAAGGAATGTAACTTCCTCTTATTTTATATTTCTCATCCTCCTTTTTGGAGGATTAATTTAAATCTAAGATTTCCAACGTAAAATTTAAATAATTATTATTAATATTTCTTAGAGATAACTTCCCTATGTCTTGGTGAAAATTTTTAAAATTATTAGTATTTCTTTTTACAAAGGGTTATATAATAAGGATCCACCAAAGATATGTGAGAAAATGTTTGTTTTGGGGGCACTTCATGCATACAGGAGATGAATTTAATTACGATGAAGGATCAGGTAGGGGGCCCTCGAGGTGGGGTTCACTCAAACCGGAGTGGCAAACTTGCTCTACTGGAAACTTGCAGTCTCCTATAGATATTCCTGTTGGAAGCGTTCTGCTTTCTCCTGCTTTGGGTGATTTGCAAACTAGCTACGCATCAAGCCCAGCTGTTTTAAAGAATAGGGGGCATGACATTGCGGTAATAATATTAATCCCTGTGCTACAACATTAATCTGTTGATTGTTTTCCTTAATAAATTTCCCACGCTGTACCATGCGTCTGCAACGAAAAACGTATCAATCTTACAAATGCATGTATTTTCCACACACAAAAACTGCTACAAATTATATTTGATCAGACAAATTATTGATCGATGGTTGATGACAACAAAAATACTATTTGTCTTTTATCAGCTTTTGTTATATCTTACTAGGAATTGATCCCCCCACTCTTTTTTTTTTTTTTCTTTAAGAAATTATGAAGAATAGTCTTTCTTGATAAGGATATTTTAAAAATAACCATCAAAATAAGTTTAACAGTTTTTAGCCCTATTTAGTTATGACTTGATAAAAATACCCTTAAAACTATTTCAAATAAATTAAACCATTCATCACAATTTCTTTCAATTTTTGTTTATGATTTCTCTCTCTCACCATTCCCATCTTTCAAATTTTATCGATTTCTCTCTTCGACATTCGTCTACTATACTTCCGATTTCTCTCTCCCGCATTTTTAGATTTCTCTTTCTTACGCTTTCAAGACACCAAGCAATAGTTTTGATGTGCTTTGATAGATGGTTATTTGAAAAATTTGATTTTTAGGTATTTTGGGTAAAACTAAAACAGTAGAAATGATCACAGATGTTTGAAATAACTTTTAATTGAATCAATTCGGGACCTAGACATCAATAAACTCAAAAAATTGAAGTTTATAAACCTAAATTTTCAAAGAAATTTTTTTTAGTTGAAATAGGTGTTTTAGATAAGGAAATTTATGTTTTGATTTATGAAAATATGTTAGAAATACTTTAATCGGTGCCAAATTGTCAAAAAAAAAAATGAAGAAAGTTGAGAAGATTTAAAGTTTTGGTTCGTAAGTAACAACAACATTTTAGACATTAAAGTGTAACAAAATATTTTTGAATATGACGTGTAATAATAATATTTTTTCAATAAGGCGTGTAACAATAATATTTTTTTTTAACATGGCGTGTAACAACCTTTTTTAACCATGGTGTGTAATATATTTTTGTACATGGCGTGTAACAACCTAACCATGACGTGTCACATATTTTTGTATATGGCGTGTCATATGTTTCTATACATGGCGTGTCACATGTTTCTGTACATGGTGTGTAACAACCTAACCATGGAGTGTCACATATTTTTGTACATGACGTGTCACATGTTTCTGTACATAGCGTGTAACAACCTAACAATGGCGTGTTACATGTTTTTATACATGGCGTGTCACATGTTTCTATACATGGCATATCACATGTTTCTGTATATGACGTGTCATATGTTTCTGTACATGGTGTGTAACAACCTAATCATGGCGTGTCACATATTTTTGTACACGGCGTGTCACATGTTTCTGTACATGGTGTGTAACAACCTAACCATGACATGTCACATGTTTTTACACATGACGTGTAATAACTAATCATAGTGTGTAACATATTTTTGTACACGACGTGTAACATCGTAGCGTGCAATTTCATTAAGGGTAATTTTGTTCAACTTAGTTAAAAATAGTTAAAATTATAAAAATGACTATTTTTGAAAACATCTATATCTTTAAGGGTTATTTTTAAAAATACCTCTTTTTTTTTTTTTCTAATTCAGGTAATGTGGAATGGAGATGCTGGAAAAGTTGACATAAACGGGACTGATTATAAGATACTTCAATGTCATTGGCATTCTCCCTCGGAGCACACATTCGATGGAACTAGGTAATTATATCTCCCACCCGGCTCCTACAATTTTTTTGTTTCTAATTTGGTTTATGAGCTGCTTATTCCATTCAGAATAAACAGTTAATTCATGTTGGTTTATTTGGTTCTTTTGGCTGACAGGCATGACTTGGAGATTCACATAGTTCATCAGAACGCAAACAATCAGATTGCTGTTGTTTCAATGGTTTTCCAATTTGGGCAACCTGATCCCTTCCTGTCTGCGGTATGGCAACATTTGTCTTTAACTGTTTCCATCTTGAAGTAGAATTAGAGCAAATCAAAGGCGCCATCGAAGTAACATATTTAAAGTTCTAGTCTTCCTGGAATATCTGTCACTGTCGAATTCTAGTTTTGTCTAACTATTGATCAAATTTCATACATGCATGTGAATAGTAGTAGTAACTTCACAGATTATAGTAATTAAAATTTTCATGGTCATTTAGTCATCAAAATGCTTCAAAAAGCGACAAAGAAAGTTGTTATGTCATGTTCTTAATCATCATATATTTTGCATTGGTGAATCAACTTCAATTACAGTTCCAGGGTAGGTAGTCATAGATTTCTTTATTTTGATCTATTCCTTGCAGCTGTTGTCCTCCATAAAAACTGTTGGAGGGGGAGAGAAAGAACTGGGGAATGTTAATCCAGGCGATATTGGATTTGTTGGTAGACAGTATTTTCGATACACTGGTTCGCTTTCCACTCCTCCATGTACTGAGGGTGTTATTTGGACAGTCTTCCAGCAGGTTTTTCACTGACATCTTATTTTGCTCTCTTCTTTGCTCATTGGATTGCTTTGTCAACTAATTAGTATTATGTCTTGCACAGGTGAAGACTGCCTCAACCGAGCAAGTGCAGGCATTGAAAGATGCCCTCACTGAGGTGATTAAGTGTTCCCAATAGTAACAAATTACATGGTGCATTTCTTTCCCCGCCCAAAATTAGTTTCTCCAAGAGATCATCTCAAGCAAGGGTCGATGATATTTCTGATCATGAATTTGGAAAATTTTTAAAGTTTGAGTCATTCCTTGCGCTTAATTTAAGGCCTTGTTCCAGGGAAAATTTTCAACATCGAGAGGAATAAAAACAATAGACAACTAATTATTCCTAGGAAAAGACATGAAAACACAAGATAATTTCGGTTAAAAGCAATCTGTTTTTTCCTTGGCAATATTGAGCAAAATGTATGCATATACAAATCAAGAAAATGACATTTTCATGTTTATTTCTTCTTCTTTTGTTTTTCAGCAATTTAAGGAAAACTCAAGGCCAACTCAACCACTGGGTGGAAGACTAGTTTCGTTCTATGAACCAGGGGAGACTGATGCTTGACCTTAGCTCTATCAAAAATCAAAGGGAAACATATTTGCATTATCTCTCTTATTCTATTGTAACTATTGTTGATTGATTTAAATTCCTGAGGTAGAACGAAAACATCAATAAATAAATCATAGCTATCGTTGTTGGTGGTCATTGATGGAAAACCAGAGCTAGTTGCCATTGGTAATATCTCTTCTATGGAATCTGCATAACAAAAAATTTGGTTTGCCTAAACTCTTTCTCTCCTTCTCCCACTCCTGATAGTATTCACCGATCAGGCATAATACTTCCTCCACATTATTTTTGTAGCGTTTGGTATTTGTATAAGAGAGGCGACTTGAGCCCAATTTTTATGGATCACTTTATTAGCTCTATTTGGGTTTTATTGGTTCTTTTAATCTACTTGTTTTTAGCAAAAACAAAAATCCATTAATAGAAACCCATAATAAGAAAATCTCTAACATTAGAGATAATGTTTTCCTATTTTTGTTTCTTAATTAATTTTTTTAAATAAATTAAAATGTTGAGTAATTTTTATGTATTTTCTTATAAACATGAAAGTTTTAATTAAAGTAAACGGTCCTTAATTAATTGACAATTTTCTTATTAAATTATACTAAGATGGTGCCCATAGCTATGCTACGAAAAAGATCACAAAAAATATTGATTATGTTAGAGTTGACTTCAATTTGGTACTTTTAAAAGAGTTTGTAGAGAAAGCAATATTATATTAGTCAACTGCATGAATGTCCGATTTTTATTGATAGAGGCAAAAATAAACTGTTATTAATTGAAAATAATTATTTGCTCTGGTTTCAATTACCGAAAACTTACACCTACATATATGATTATAAAATAGTAGAATATTAAGAAATGAGAGAGTATATACCATGTACTATTGACAGATTAAGATAAACAACTATACAATATAAGGCAATTGTATAATATAAAGATCCTATCAATATAAAATAATTACTAATTTATAATAATATATCTTTTATATATAAAATGAATGGCTAAAAGATATCTAAATACTATGGATTCAGGTTCATGCAGAATAAGAAGACATAAATAAAAAATAATATTAAATTGTAATTGATAAATATTAAATGAATCTATATTCTAAATATTAAAAATTAAAAATTATTGTTTTCAAGTATTTTTTTTACTGAAATAAATAAAAATAAAAAACCCTTCAAATGTAAAAAAACAACGCAACTTTGACATAAGGTGTCCAAACAAATTAATTCAATTGAGAATGATAACCAATTGATCCAATTAGTTATCCTATTTAAAATGAAATTTATCCAAAAAAGATTATTAGATGTATAATAAACTATTAAGATATGAGAAAGTATATAACCTATACTATTAATAGATTAAAATAAATAGTTGTAGAATTTAAGGCAATAATATAATGTAAAGATCTTATCAATATAAAATAGTTAGTAATTCTAGTATTATATGTTTTTTATATATAAAATGAATTGCTAAAAGTTATCAAATTCAATTGATTTATTTATTCAATGATGACTGTATGCCATGTATATTGAGAAATGAGTAAACTTTTTTGACTTTTTTATTTTGTTCAATGAATTGGATGGATGTTTATTAGAATTTAAACATTCATGTACAAAAAAGATATCTATATACTATAGATTCAGGTTGACGCAAAATAAGAGAATATAGACGAAAAATAATATTAAATTATAATTGATAAATATTAAATGAATATATCTTATAAGCATTAAAAGTTAGAAATTATTGTTTTCAAATATTTTTTATTAAAATAAATAAAAGTAAAAAAGAAAAAAAAACCCTTCAAATGAAATACCCCATACTTTGATACGGTGATAAATAAAGTTGATCGAATGCAAATTGAGGTCAATTAAAATGTTTAAAAATGATAAGAGACGAAAGGAGTAGTTTAGGATAAAATATTTCACAAATGAGAAAATAACAATAAAATAATAATAATTTTATTGGAGGAGAATTTGTGAGATAAAAGGCGATTCAGAAGTCAAGTGAGGCATAATAAGGTATTTTGGGTACCAAGGAGACAAGATAAAATTTTTAGAATAAAATAATATTAAAATATTAATATTTAGGTTGATGTCGAAGTCAATTAAGAAGAAAGATCATATGGTTGATCCAAGTGGGGGAGAAGATGACAAGCCCGACTCTATAAAAATATTTATCATGACATACATGTGATGGATAGCATGTTTGCATGCTAGGCGAGTCCCGAAAAATTTACAAAACATCGGTATTGTACCTAGAGGTACAATAAAGTTGATTTAAGCCTCGAACTAAATCAAATAGAGAATTTATGATGAAATTAAGAATTTTAAAGTCTCAGAATGGTTTAATATGGGGATTCGGAGTTCGAGGATGAATTTGGAGTCAAACCGGAATTTTCGTTATCTAGAGGCAAAATTGTCATTTGCCACCTGGGGACAAAATGAGAATTTTAGAAAAGATTTTTTTGGCCCCATTTGACTTATTGGAGTATAATTTGACTTATTGGAGTAAGATTTGAGGTTTAGAAGTGAAAAATTTTAATTTCGGTATAATTTGGAGTAAAAGGGTAAAATGATAATTTTGCCACCCCAGGGGCAAAATTGTAATTTTCCACCACCAGGACATTTTTCCAGCACATGGTCTTCCTTTATCCTCATTTTGACCATTGACTAATTGTGTGGTGGAGATAAAAAGGATTAAAATTTTAAAGTTTTAAAAACGGGCTAATGACATGATGCCACGTGTCATGTCTTTATTAATTTATTATTTTTCTTTTTAAAAAGCACAAAAATCAGCCCATCTTCCACCCCATGGCCGGCCAAACCAGCAAGAAGAGAGAGAAAACAAAAACAAAATTCTAGAGAGAGAAAATCAAAGAAAAAGTGTGAATTTTCAAGGAAATTAAGTGAAAAAGGTGAGATTTTTTCTATTAAGCTTGAGTTTTCTTATTCCCAAGCATTTCTCTTTATTTTTCATGATTAAATTACATGTTTTCATCATGAATTCAATTCTAAAAAAATGGGTTAGGAGAGAGAAACTTGTTAGATTAATTTGATTTTAAGTTATGTTAGTGTTTTAAGCTAGTTTAACATATTTAGGAACAAAACAACAAGAAAAAAATTTATTTTCTCCCACAATCATTAATGGTCGAATTTATCATGTGTTGAGTGAGGATAAATTTGATTTTCATTTTAAGAGAATTGGTTAAGAAATGATGAATTATGAGCCTAGAAAAATAATGGAAATTTTCGGAGCAAAAATACGATTTTTACCCACTAAGGGTATTTTTGTAATTTGCTACCGAGACTGATAAATTCAATCTCATTTACAGTCATTAAGGTAATTTAGGTATAATTGGAGTGTAGAAAGTGAGAAAAATTGATTTGGAGTTAAATTGGAGATAATAGGCCGAGTTAGGTCAGCACCGCATTTAAGCGGTAGTCGGATAAGTTGTATATCCTATCATGCATATATACCGAGTCTGAATTGATTTTATAATGGTCAAGCATTGATGTGATGAATTATGTATTGTAGATTGTGGATAGGTGGTGAGCAAAGTACATTGGTAAAAGTACAGAAATTGTGCTTGGAGATTGGGATTAGGAGTACATCGACTCCTAGAACTGTGAGTGAACTTATTATCGTCTTAATTATCTAGAGTAGTTTTATACAACTGTGTGATTTTATGAAAAATGGGTTTAAATGGTAAATTGCTATGTTTTAAGAGAAATTGTGATTTTATAAAATGATTTTATAAATTTTCTGGAAAATCGAATATTGGTTTTGAAAATAGAGTAATTGGAGACTGTCTGCTTGTGTTGCAAATTTATGGTTTTGAATTGAATGGCTTATGACAATAAATGAGCATGAATGGCTAAACTGATTTTGGTGTTAGAATTATTTATACTGTGTATTTAGCCTTGAGAGGTTAGGTTGCGATAAATTGCCATGTCATGCTAGAATGAATTTTATTGATTGGTGGGTTATATATTAATTATTTACTGCAGAGGGGGTTCCGTGGACCAGCCTATTAGAGGGGCACGGTAAACTCCATTATATTATTACCTCGAACGGAGAGGCGCGTAGGGTATCTCCTGGGGTAAAGCTTAGGGTTCACTTCACGCCAAACCACTACGTGAAGGGGAACTCAGCCAACGCCAAGGAACGATTGTATTTTCCTCAAACTAAAATATATTTTAAGTGTATACAAAATTTTAACAACCTTGGCGGACTCGGTTAGATGCCCTGCGCAAGGTATCATCGAGTATGAGTTTTGGCACGAGCCAAAGTTTTAAGAAATTCATAAGCCAAGTTGATTACTCGATTTTTATGGATTGATTTTATTTAGTTGAAATGTGTTGAAAGGTAATGAAATTACAGTATGATGATTTATTTTAATTGTCTCTATTTACTCGACTTTAGATAGTTTAGATGGTATCTGTTTACTCATTGGGATTTTATAATCTTACCACCCTCATTTCCTCACATTTCAGGCTCGGGGAATTCCATAGTTAGCTGACTTTGACAAGGACCTTCATTTGGACTCGAATCGGTAAAAGCTGTAGGTTTCCAGCTTTCGATACATTTTGGATAGATGTGGGCCCACGTGTCACTGTAAAAAAAATTTGATGCTTTGGTTATTTGCTTTATAGTATATATGAACATAATTATCTTTTACGCTATAAGAATTATGTACCGAAGTTTTATGAAAATTATTTTACAAGAAAATAGTTTATTTTATTGAATTTTTTATTATATTCAAATGGTCAAATTTTCACTTCAAATAAACGTTTTAGATACTTAATTTTTTTTAAATCATTAAATATATATTTTCGGCATACCTACTACATTTTTAGCAAGTTTCGAGGTTTTCGACAAAAATGACGAAAATGCCCCTGTGAGCAAAAAAAAAATGTTATGTTATGATTTGGAAATGATTTGTAATCCTTCATATTTTGATTACATGATAACTATTGCTCACCGGGGAAGTGCGAAAGCTGATACGAGAGCCTTGCGAGGTTTCGATCGACATTCAGGGTGAAGAATGTTTGTCGAAGCTACGCGGCGGTTGTCACGGGCTCGATGGGGAGTTCCGGGTCGTGACATCAAATGTCAAAAGTAATGTAGTTTTGACATAAGGTGTAAACAAAAATTAATTTAATTAAGAATGACAAATGTCAATTAATTGATCCAATCAATTATCCTATTTTTATATAATGAATTGGATGGATATTTATTAAAATTTAAACATTTAAGTATAAAAGAGATATCTATATACTATAGATTCAGGTTCATGCAGAGAATATGGATAAAAAATAATATTAAATTATAATTGATAAATATTAAATGAATCATCTTTTAAGCATTAAAAGTTTGAAATTATTGTTTTTAAGTATTTTTTATTAAAATAAAAAAAAACCCTTCAAATGTCAAAAATAACTTATTTTTGACATAAGGTGTAAAAAAAATTAATTCAATAGAAAACGAAAGGTCCAAAAAATAAAAAAGAGTTCTAATTGAATGACACTTGTCATTCAATTAAAGACTCAATTGAAAAAAAATTGAAAAAAAATGAAACATCCTACTTTTATATATATTATAGATATTGACTATTTTTTTTTATCTATTGCATATGTTTCCTTATTACTTTTGAACTCGTTATTTATTTTCCATACTAATTTTGAATTTCTAACTAAAATAAAATTTTCATTAATTAATTATCTATTTCCTTATTAAAATCAAATTTCATTTTTAAGCAAAGTAATGGCTAATCAATTAGCATCCCTTATCAATTGATTAAATTAACAATTTTATCATTAAAAATATTTTATCATATATATGTTTTACAGTCACAGCCCAACTCTATCTCGTGTGTAAAGTTGAAGCTATTATATGGGCGCAGCAGAGAAAGGATAAAATTTTGTCTTGGAGACCACTAATTCTTTGACTATTACATCCACAAACAGTGATTTTATCTTCATTGTTTTGATTAGGTAATGCAATGTGAAGATTGATGGTAGAAAATAGCATATAGTAGCTCATTTTTATTACATTAAAGGATGTATAAATTAATTTAATTTAGGTGATTTTTAATTTTAAAATTTTTATTCTATAGAATCATTAAAGAGTTTAAATAATTCATATTACATCTTGATACCTATGATTTATGTTATAGATGATTAGAAATAATATATAAAAATTATAATTTTCATAGAATAGGCCAAAATATAAAATTTACAAAGAGAATCAATAAGTAAAATATAGTTTCTGTAATTTGGGTATATTACTAATATAATCAACAATTAGTAAAACTTTCTTTGTCAAAACTTTTGTATTTAAACGATAATAATAACAATAAATATGTATTAATGAAATTAAAATAATAAAGTGGAACATTATTATCTTAAATAAATAAATTGAATGCAATTTTTATAGTTTTAGTATATCACTCTTATAGCAAAAGTTTTGTTTCAAATAGTTTTCCAATTCTAATGAAGATTTTAACAATACTTCAACTCCAAATTAAATTATTGTCCCATGCCTAAAGTCATAATAACGAATGTTTATTATCTAATATAGAATTGTTGGTCCCAAGCTAAATAGTGCTAAAAGGGGAATAACACCTGAAGGAATTTAGGAAATATCACTGATCTAAATGAAAGAAAGAAATTAAGGAATAACAAGAATGATAATGAAGTAGTTATCAAGTAAGAAAAGGTAAAGAGAAGTGGACAACGCAAAGTAGTTTATTATGGTTTACTTCTCTGAATTTATAGTAAAACTTTTATAAATTAATCTCGATAAATTAATAATTTTGATTAAATAATTTTTCGGTCAGTCTTGACTTGGGACTAACGTGATAAATTAATAATTCATTTAATTTATAAGATAATACACTTTTAAAAAATACATAGGTTCCACTTGATATATAATTTAATATTGTTATATAAAGAAGCTAGTAAAAAATGCCTAAGAGGGGGTGGGGGTGAGTTGGATTTTTTAGCTAAAACTTTCACCTTTCCCTCAAGAGCAGATAGAGTAATCAACTTCAAGCACAAAACAAGAGAAAGAAAACTTACAAGAATAAATGCAACAATTAACAAGTAAAAGGAAGAGAGAAAGAACACTTAGCCACAATTTTTATAGGGCTTCGGCTTTGACAATGCCTACGTCTTCTCCCTTAATATCACAAAGAGTTTGAAGCCACTAAGTCACTATTTTTCTCAATAGGTTAAGGCATAACCTTTATAATCATTACCTTTTCAAGGGCAAAGCATAAGCTATCACAATCACTGCTTTTTCGCAGGTTAGAGCGCAACCTCTCTACCTTTTATAATGGATGTTTAACCAAACTTACTTTTTAAGGCTCAAGTATAACTTATGTACCTTTTTAAAGAGGTATATCCTTTACAATAGTGGATCACAAGATGAAGTGTCTATAGCTAGCTTAATTGAATGCTTTTAGTACAAGAGAATGAAGCAAAGATCAAAGAATTTAAAGCTCTCAGCTAATGCTCTGTTTGTGGAGGATTTGTAGAGTGAGAGAGTTGTAATCTTGAGAAATGAAGCTTTTTTTTTCCTCTTGGAATGAAGCACACTTTCTTCTTCTTTTATTAGTTCCTTCTCCTATTTGGAATGAGGCTTTAGGAGGTTTATATAAACTCTCACACAATCTAGCTATTAGAGAGAAAGGAGATTTTAAATTTGAAACCATTGGGGTCATTTTAGTCAAGCTCATTAGTCTTCAAGAATCGAGCATTGCCCAAATGAAAAGTTGATTCTTTATGCTTTAGCTTTACGCCCAATGCTCCCTATTCCTTAGGAATCGAACATCCATCCATCAAGAAGTCGATTCTTCTTGTTCTGCTTCAAGGCTGATGCATTTTGTCTCGTAGGAATCAAGCATTCCTTTTCTGAGAAGTCAATTCTTCACGGCTTGTGATCGTTATCTTGAAATTTCAAACTTTCGTTTTCCTACTTAAATTTCCCCATTTTGTTCTCCAACAAGTTTTTCTCTCTTCTTTGGCTTCTTCAACACGTTTCCAACTTTTTCTTCATTTTGCCTTAGGAATCCATCATTGGAACCTTGAGAAGTCAATTCTTGCTATTCTATGCTTTTCTCTTTATACTTCTACCTTCACACGAATTGACTTTTTGCTTCTTGAGTGCTCGATTCTTCTTGTCCCGTAGCTTTTTGTTCTATGAGAATCAATAATTCACTCCTTGACAAGTTGATTCCTTCTTGTTGTAAATAAGAAATATAGCTTTCTTTCAAGGAATTAACATTGCACTTGCAGAAGTTGATTTTTGTTTACTGGAACTTGTTTTTAAAGCATTCAAACAATTTTATCTTTCAAGAATAGCTTTAAAAACCTCTAGGGGAAAGTTCTTTCACTTCAAAATATTTCTTTTAAGTTCATGAGCATCTTTGAATCATTGGATTTTGTCGTTTCAAAACTAAAGCCAATTTCAAAGCTAACAAATATTCTCTTTATATATCAAAGTTATATATACACGTGATTCAATTATGAGACTTTTGTAAAATATAACTCCAATGCTACTTGTTTCTTTTTGAAATTGATGTTTCCTTGGTCTTCATCCTTAACTTTTCTTAGTGCATTAAGAACTTCTGGTGTAGTGTTCTCATATTGTAAAAGAAAACTATACAATGTAATTGTTGCTTTGAGTATATCTTTGTATGAGACACACTCAAATACAAAACTATCGTATTCAATTTCATCTTCTTGGTCATTTCCCATTATGTTCTCAATAATTTACTTGTCACTCAACAACTCTAAAGTTGCCTCATTTTCTCCTGGGTAGTTCAAAAGGTATTCAACATCCATTGTATCACGATACTTTAACTCTTTGATTAGAACATGTAATTGTTGAAGAGCTCTATCATTTGACTGTTGATCTAAATTCTCTAAAGCCACTATTAACTTCATGTGTTTTTTATAATAACAAAACATTTCTTATTTATTGATGTTTAACTACATTACTTAAGTGTGTCAGGATAAAGTTTAATTATCATAATAAATATGATGTTTAAAAGCAAGTCAAGAAGCTTGCTCATTTAAGAGATGAGTTCATCAGTTAAAGAACCAAAGAAGAAAAGACTTAGTGAAAACAGAATGTTGTTAATTGATTAACGTGAAACTTTAATTAGTTAAGGCAAAGCTGGGCACTACACTTGAAGGAAAACAGAAAAGATTTGATTAGTTAGCATAAGGCTTAACTGACTAAAGAGGTATTGGATGCAAAACAAAAAGTTGTTAATTGGTTAACAAAAGGAGTTAATTGGTTAAAGCTCAAGAATGAAATACCTAGAAACGTCAAAATCCAAATCAAAGTGATAGTGACCGTTAAAAGGAGCCAAACGAAGAAATTTAAATTTGAAGATTTCTTAAGTGGTTAAAGCTTATTTTAATCAATTAAGAAAGAAGGGAAAGAAACTTCAATTAGTTAAAGGGAGCATTAATCAGTTAAGAGAAGGTTGGCCAAAAATAGTGCTTAAAGGTGTCCCAAAACAAAAAAGTTCTTAATCGGTTAAAGTTTCCTTTAATCGGTTAATACAATGAAGAAAACTGCTAAACATTGTAAGTCAGAGAATGTTTAATCGGTTAAAGTTGTCTTTAACTGGTTAATGAAGCATTGTTTGCATATTTAAATTTAAGTACAAAATGACAAAATAACAGTCAGAAACTGTTTGTGATAGGTAGTTTCTGTCTCTAACATGCAGAAGTAATTTTTCAATTATTTAAAGCCTCTCTAACAATCACAAAGAGTTTAGAGAAGTTCCAAAGAGTTTGAGAGAGCTAACAAGATCAAAAACTTTCTCTTGTACGCTTGTTTTTCACTCCTATCCCTTGTAAAGTGTTTGAGCTTGAACTTTTACTTCTTAGATCAATTAGGTGATTACTTGTACTTTATCTCTCTCTTATTTCTTGATTGATTAGACAAAAATATTGAATTTCATTACGGTAATTTAGGGTTTTAATAAATTCGACCATTAAGAAACAAGGTAATTCTTCTTTTGTAATCCCAACTTGTTAGTCAATCAAAGGTCAATATAGAGCATATCTTACTCAATACTAATTGAATTTAATTACATATATAAGTAATATGGAGTGGTTTGTGATATGAAAGTTGTAACTCATATTTTTTTTGTTTGTTATAAATAATTTGTCATTTATTATGGAATTATATTTATAATTAATTAATTTTTCTCTATTATTATTTATACAGTAGATAAATAACTTCATAAATTTTGTACAATTAGTTGATGATTAAATTTTTACTTTCTATCATCTTCTAAATATGTACCTAATTAAGCAATTATTGGATTTTGAAAGGATATGTCAAAATTCATATGTTTTCTTCTTTTTACTTTTATGATCTCAAAAGTTATAATTAAGTTATAATTGGTTATGATATATTGTTATCTAAAAAAGAAAATTTATTTAATTTTAATATTTTTCGTGAAAATACATCTTTCTTACTTGCATATGTTTCATATCCTTAGACATTAAATGACAATTAATTGAATTATGATATTCAGGTATTAATGTATGACAAAAATCAATTAAAAATTAAATAAGAAAACAATGCTATTATTGGAAACCGAAAATTTTCTGGCCAAGTGCAATGTGAACCATTGATTCGCTATTGTCCAATATCTCTCCACTGACTGCCCTTCCCGTCTCTGGTTTTTGGTCGTGCCGATTGAATAGCCAAAGGGTGATGGATGCGATGCCATTGAATTCTAAAAGCATTGGTGGCTGCTCTTTTCCTGCCTAGTTTCCTATACATAAATGTTACTACATATAGAATATTCACGAAAATTCAAAAACATGACTATCGGTGGACTGAAAATTGACGGCCAGGTGTCCGCATCCATTCTATTGGGATGATTAACTAATTAATTAATTAAATCGTTCAATCTATGAGGATATGTAATGATCCTTTGGTAGCCTTTGCAGCTGTCTGCCTAGAATGGGCTGACTTGTTTTTCCGTAATGTTTTGTTGCATTTATTCCCCTCGCAGTGACAATAAAATAAAATAATGAATAACAAGGTTTTGAATTTCTGAAACAATTTGAGAACCAAGTTAGAATAAGTAAAATTCAGAGGAGAGCAACATCTTGGTTTGTAAGATACAGATGACTTACTCCTGGGGCCGGGGTTGGTGGCATTGAGTGAAACCCACTCTCTGCTCCACATGGTTTTTCAAACCATAATGATTTTGGAAACTTGTTATGCCTAACACGAATGTCCCCCTCCTTCCGTTTTGCCACAATGCCACCATAACAGTCCCCTCGGACTGTTGGGAGAAACACATTTCCCCAGCTTTCCAATTTTTGTTTCAAAGCCAGCAAAATGGTTTGGGAGTTAGAAGGCTGTCGGTACTTGATAGTTAAAGCTTTGCATATGGCAGGAAATTTCATAGACAAAGCCAGGGGTCCACAAGCACCATTCACATCACAGAAACTTTGAAACGACCCTGGCAAGATTGTACTATATACATATATATATATACACACACACACATATTAACCATACAACATAAACATGCCAGAACAAACATTAAATTCTCTGGGGGACCGGTTTTCCTCATTCTGAATCCCATCACTTTCAAGCAGAAAGTTGGAGGGGAAGAGGACACCAACGTTTCCTCTTCTCCATCACATGTTTACCCTCATAGATTGCTGGTGGCTGGTAATCAAAATTTGAAAGGACCAGCAACAGCCACTTCTCCTCATCATTCACAGCATTTTCTATCCACACAAAAGTTTCAACCATGGAAAATCCTTATCTTCTTATTCTTCTTCTTCTTCTTCCTTCCAACTCTCCGGAAGAAACTCAAACTCCATCATCATAAATACTTTTTCCGGCAGCTCCTGGATTTATAATTTTTTCTTTTCTTTATCTTCAACAATATGGCAAAAGAATACGCAGCAGGCCGGAGAAATTCCAATACTCAGCTTTTGGAAGAACTGGAAGCACTCAGTCAATCCCTTTACCAATCCCACACATCCGCCACTAGAAGAACAGCTTCCCTTGCTCTTCCTCGTACTTCAGTTCCATCCGTCTCATCTACTGATGAGGCTACCGAAGCTCAATTTGAAGCGAAATCCAGTACCAAACCCCGGTCCAGGCGAATGTCCTTGTCACCTTGGCGTTCCAGGCCAAAACCTGATGATGAAGCTGATCAAAAGGATCAAGCCAGGAGATCAAATCAGCCAAATCGGTTGAAAGAACAAGCAGCGTCAAAAGAAAAGAAAGGAATTTGGAATTGGAAGCCGATTCGAGTTCTATCGCATCTCGGAATGCAAAAGTTGAGCTGTTTGTTGTCTGTTGAAGTTGTAACTGCTCAAGGCCTTCCTGCTTCCATGAATGGACTGCGACTTTCCGTATGTGTTAGAAAGAAAGAAACTAAAGATGGAGCTGTTAACACAATGCCATCACGGGTATCACAAGGAGCTGCGGATTTTGAAGAGACTCTATTTATTAGGTGTCATGTATATTGCACTCAAGGCAATGGAAAGCAACTAAAATTTGAGCCCCGCCCGTTTTTGATCTATCTGTTTGCAGTTGATGCTGATGAGCTTGACTTCGGGAGAAATTCTGTGGATTTGAGTCTGCTTATTCAGGAGTCCGTGGAGAAGAGCTATGAGGGAACTCGGGTTCGGCAATGGGACATGACTTTCAATCTATCAGGAAAGGCAAAAGGGGGAGAACTCATTGTGAAATTGGGAATTCAGATCATGGAAAAAGATGGGGGCATTGGAATTTATAATCAAGCGGAGGGATTGAAGAGTAGCAAATCCAAGAATTTCTCATCATCTTTTGCTCGTAAGCAATCGAAAACATCTTTTAGTGTCCCTAGTCCAAGGATGACCAGCCGATCAGATGCTTGGACTCCTTCACAGACAGGAATGACAGCTGATCTTCAAGGACTAGATGACTTGAATCTTGATGAACCGGCCCCGGCTTCATCCTCTGTCGCCATTGAGAAGTCAGAAGAACCAGAAAAGATGGAAGATGTCGACCTGCCAGACTTTGAAGTTGTGGACAAAGGAGTTGAGATTCAAGAGAAAGAAGCTGGGGTAGCAGAATCTGAAGAAACTGGAGAAGATAAGTCAGCTTCAAGCGAGGTTGTTAAGGAGATAGTGCATGACCAGTTACACATGACAAGACTAACAGAGCTTGATTCAATTGCTCAGCAAATAAAAGCTCTTGAATCTATGATGGGGGAGGAAAAGATAGCCAAAACAGATGAAGAAACTGAATCACAGAGATTAGATGCTGACGAAGAAACGGTTACAAGGGAATTTCTCCAGATGCTTGAGGATGAAGGAAGTAATGAATTGAAACTCAATCAAACTGATATTCCACCTCTACAGCTTGACAGAGCTGAGGATTCTAGCGAATCTGATTCAAAGATCTATCTCCCAGATCTAGGAAATGGGTTAGGCTGTGTGGTTCAAACAAGAGATGGAGGCTACTTAGCTTCCATGAATCCTTCGGATTCTTTGGTTGCGAGAAAAGACACACCAAAACTAGCAATGCAGATGTCAAAACCAATGGTTCTTCCATCAGATAAATCAATGAGTGGTTTTGAAGTATTTCAGAAGATGGCAGCCGTTGGACTTGAGAAACTCAGCTCCCAAATTTTATCTTTAATGCCCCAGGATGAACTTATGGGTAAAACTGCAGAACAGATAGCTTTTGAAGGAATTGCTTCAGCAATTATACAAGGAAGAAACAAGGAAGGTGCTAGCTCAAGTGCAGCTCGTACCATTGCTGCTGTGAAAAGTATGGCAAATGCAATGAGCACTGGCAGGAAAGAAAGGATTGCAACAGGAATTTGGAATGTGAATGAAAACCCATTAACGGCAGAGGAAATTCTTGCATTCTCATTGCAGAAGATTGAGGGCATGGCAGTTGAAGCCTTAAAAGTACAGGCAGAAATGGTGGAGGAAGAAGCTCCTTTTGATGTTTCTGCACTCATTGGAAAGACAGCAACAGATAATGGAAAGGATCAGGACCAAACGCTGGTTTCTGCTATTCCACTTGAGAATTGGATTAAAAACTACAGCTCGATTTCTTCAGAAGCTGAGCTAGGAGACCCAGAAACACTCACGCTTGCAGTGGTCGTGCAGCTACGGGATCCCTTAAGGCGATATGAGGCAGTCGGAGGCCCTGTATTAGCACTCATTCAAGCTTCACGAGCTGACATTAAAACAAACAAGTATGATGAGGAAAAGAGGTTCAAAGTGACGAGTTTGCATGTTGGAGGGCTGAAGGTGAGAACAGCAGGGAAGAGGAACATATGGGATACTGAGAGGCACAGGCTGACTGCAATGCAGTGGCTGGTAGCATATGGACTGGGGAAGTCTGGAAGAAAAGGAAAGCATGTGCTGTCGAAGGGCCAAGATATGTTCTGGAGCATTTCCTCAAGAGTAATGGCTGACATGTGGCTCAAAACAATGAGAAATCCAGATGTAAAGTTTGCAAAGTAAAGTGATTTTCTACGAACGATTCCATAATTCTACAGCAAAATTCGTTCTTGCATCTGCAACCTTCTTTCCAGGCAGGAAACATGAAAGAGTACAGGGAGAAGAAAGCACTGGCACTTGGACCAGATTGTTCTTTCTTGCCTGCCAAAATTGCAGCATTATCTTTTATTGAGATTTGAAATTTAATAAATATTTTCCTGAACAAGATTGATGCACTTGTAAGTAGCTTTGTAAGAAGATATTCACAACAGCAAATACACTTTCTCTGTTTTTTTTTCTTTCCTTGAATTAGTTGTAACTTGTCTAATGCCATAATTCTGCCAATAAATGAAGAATTTCTTTTTTTTTTTCCCTTTATGTTCATATTTAATATTCATCTACAACTTGATATCATTTTAAAAATGACCAAAAAAATAACAAAAATAAAACCCAAAGATATCAAGAAAATAGAAAAACATAATGATTTATTTGTGGAGTTTTCAGAGTACCTTTTCAATTTTGATGCCGTATAACCTCAAAGGAATATTACTTTTTTTATATTTAAAATTATGGAGTTTTGATGGAAGATAATTGTTAAAGTTGCGTAGCCTACTTTTCAATATTCAAAGTTGTGAAAGCTCGATGAAGAAATTTTTTTCAATTTTTTAAAAATTTAAAGTAAATGTAACCTCATTTAAAAAGGGGAAAAGTGTTTTTCATTTTGTTTGCTAGCTAGTTTAGACAAATTGATTGTCGTCTTTACACCATTCCTAATTTCGGATTCTCAAAAAGGTGCAAAAATGGTATAACTTAGATACTTCATTTTGTCATAGTTTTCTTTCAATTATTATTAGATTATTTTAATTTAAAGCTTTTCATGGTTTGAACCTTTTAATATTAGATTATAAAATTGGGTTTGAAGCCCAAGTGTCTAATTAGGTTTAGGACCTAAAGTGCTTGATTGGACCTAGAGTATGATAAGTTTATTGAGTAGAAGGAAAAAGGCCTGTTGAAGAGAGACAAGGGTTGAGCAGCTGCCAAGTGTAGGGAGAGAAAAAGAGAGGGTTTTATTGTTAGGGTTTAGAGTTGGTTAGGACCAAAACAATCTTTAGGAAAACAAAAGAGAAAAGAAAGCAGGAAGAAGGAGGCGGGCTGGACTCGAGTGGACCCAATTCAGCCCATTGAACCTCATAGGCCAGAAGTTGCAGCTCAACATTCAAAGTCAAAGGGCTTACTTGTCACCTGGATTTTCAAACCTTGTTTTTTTTTATTCATTTACTTGTTTTTCTGTCATGTTTTAATAATGCACAGATACATAATGAAAATAAAATATTTTCATTATTTCTAAATAATGATGAAAACCTGTATAAAATAAAAGGAATATGTAGCAAACAAATGGTGAATAATGTGTAAATTACATCATGATATTTATTTGCTTGTATCATATGTAGTCACAAGTAAAAACTAATCTAACCAATAATTGAATTTCAAGAAAGTTATTTCTGACAAAGTTTTTTTTAAAATTGTTAGTTGAGGAAAATTTTTAAAAATTTCTACTCAAAGTGTTGGAAAATTTATGAAAAATTCCAATATGATGGGTTTCCATTTATTTCTTCTAATGAAATAGATCAATGTTTAATTAATCAAAATCATAAATAATAATAATAATAAAGAATAAAAAACATGGAAAACAAAAAATGGAAAAAAAAGATAAAAAAGATGTGAAAATGATAAAAAAAAAAAAGAGAAGGAAAGAAAAGAAACCAATATATATATATATAAACCATACAAACATTTTTCATAAAATCCCAAATCAATCGATGATAGAGTATTTTCAAGAGGGTGATTTTTTTTATTACTCTTGGTGTGTGGAGAATTTCTTTTGATCCCATCATAAGTGTTGGCAAGACTTTAAAAAATTCTCCAATATTTAAATAATGGTAAAAGAGAGAATAGAGTAATAATAATTAAGGGAAATTAATTCAACTACGAAATTGAAATTAAGGGCTATTTTCTCTAGGTTAAAATAAGACAATATATAATTAATTGATATCGATTTTTGATAGGGCATCACGGGCATGCTAATATCTTCCTTGTATATTATTGTACTTTTGAACCCTAATTTTCTTTTATAAATAAAAATATATCATTGTTAATGAACTTAAGTTTAACTTAGGATTGTATCAAATTGAATAGAATTAAATAAGTAAAAAATATTGATATGACTCCTCTATTCTTTATCGTGTCGAACTTTCGAACTTGTATATTGCAAAACTCTCGTATGCGCATATCTTTACATCCAATGACTCAGTCAGGGTAGATAATTTGGATAATAGAACTTTATAAGTGCGTATATCATTTACTCTGGAAGTGATCCAATGTCATGGAAATCATTTGAGCAAAGTTAGAGGCAAGATCTTCTACCGTACTATTGGAGCTAATGTCATGGAAATCAGCTAAGCAATGTGCACATTCCCTCATTCATTCACCAGTTTTGCGTAATGACAAACATTGGAGCTAAATAGCTAAGTGCAAATCCATTTTTTCACTCCAGAATGAAACGTTTAACACTTGATTATCACTTTGTGTGTTAACATGTCCAGAATGGTTAGCTCAAGTCTCTTACATCTCTGCTATTAATCAAATTGCAGATGGTCTCACAAAACCTCTAGCTCTACAAAGGATTTTGTTCTTAAGATCCTAGATTAACGTAAATGGTGTCTCCACCAGCTTGCGGGAGCATGTAAAGGGTACATACAGCAAGCTCAGCAGCGGACCAAGTTTAACAGAAGCTCAGTAGAAGACAGGCTTGACAAGAACTCAACAGTAGATCAAGCGTAATAGAGCATATCGAATCAGAGCAAGATTAGCAGATCATGGAAGGATATGCAACAAACTCGGCAGATCAAGCATGCTTAGCAGAGTAATTCAAATCAGAGACCAAGTCAGTTACGGTTATTTAGCAAAAAAAAAAAAAAAAAAAAGTCAGTTAGGATTGAACCACGACAGATCACAAGATCTTCAATCGTTTCAGCTGAGCCACTAAATCTTCCTCGTCTTTGAATTTTTAATGCAGCAAATATCAATGCAAGTCTTTGTATTTATCAAATAATTTAACATTGACAACCCTTTCAAGCAATTTTAAACAGGGCACATCAGAGAAGTTCCGTAACGTACACCAACAACGAGTTAGTGCTCTTAAATCAAAAACACTTGGAGCATAATGTAATTGCTTCAAAATATATAGTATTCTTCACTAAGACCCATCTCTTGCTATTCCCTATACTGCAATAAGTGCGAACAAGATATCAAATCTATAAGATATTAGCTTCTTTGTAAAATAGTTTAGATTTCCTTTTATTAAGCTTCGATTTTGAGTATGAAGGAAGAAGTCTTGATGTGTATTCTGTTGGCGTCAAAGTTGAAAAGGAACAACAAAATCGGAACAGGAGACATTGTTTCAAAACAAAACAAGGAACAACCGGCATTTACTTATTCTCGAAACAATGAAACAACAGTAATTGGCGTAACATTTTAATTAGTCCACTCATATGGTCACAATGGGTGCAGTGTGCATTTTCCAATATAAATGGATCATGGTCCTCATAGTCTGTTTAATATTAGCTTAACAAATTAAAATAGACTAATTGTCATCAAATGCAAGTAGATTTTGATCTGATAAAAAACATAACAAATTGAAACCAATCACTAAGTATAACCGCCAGCTGCTACGGATGATCCACCACCTTCCTGCAAGGAGGAAGTGCTGCAAAAACGGATCAGCATCAACTACCTTTAACAAGTGTAAAGGGGTTAGAAGGTAATGTTGCGAACGAGTCAAACAGGATGTACTTAGAGTAGTCAAGAGGATCGATCTTGTTTTATTATTACTTAATTAATCAAATATTTATTTTATTAATATTTGTGAATTAACTTTGGCATTATACTGTAAAGGTAGTTCTGCGGGGAGCTGTGCCTGCGCAAGACATTCTGCACAACACAACATTGTAATATTCCGATCGATGACAAAAAACTACTATAATTCTTTCTTACTTCTTATCCCCTATGCACCTGTTATAAGACTCAGGACTTTTTACTATGCTCCAGTCCAGTCTTTCTCTCCACCACTACTCTTAGTACATGTCGTGTTACTTGTTTGCAACATTGCCTCTTTCTCCCTTTGTTGTTGTATATATAAAAATACTGTCTGACTCTGTCCATCACCGATGATACCAAACATGCACCTTAATCAAGTGCTGAAACTAATAGCAATCAAACCTCCTAATACTTTAGGCATCTTTTGCCAAAAATGAAAAAAACTAAAGCAGGCAATATTTATTGGTCACGCTATATCTCAGTGGATACAGACAATACTTGTTCCGAACATTTGATTCCTTATAAACTATATATGCCATTATGCTTTCTCGGACAAATTGACAGTGCTCTTACTGGCAAATTACCGGCAATTTTACAATCCCATACCAGGCTTTCTATTGGAGCTCACTTCACTGGCCATCAAGAGTTACGGAGAAGTTGTGCGCACTTTCAGGACGCGTAGGATGAGGCATGATTACACTTCCACAGTGAATTCTCACGCAGCTTCAAAATATAAAAGACTAGAAATAGGAAAAAGCACAAAAGCATGTCCCTCTATAAATATCTTCATTATAATCAATGTCTGTAACTGAAACAAGGAAGACAAACACAATGAAGGGTAAGTGTTTCGGTCGCTGTGAACCCCCCACCTTTGCCATTCTCTGTGTTTCTTCTCTTTGTTACCTCCTCCCCATCTGCTTTGCATCCTATGCTGAAGTTGGTATGTTACTCTCCCTCTATCTTTTGTTTTTCTCACTGTTTTGGCAATTGGCATTGCATTCTCCATGACTCTTGGAAAATTGTCCTTAATTTGCTTAATTAATATATCGTCATAAGCCAGATCATGGTTTCTTTCAATCTATTTTCTAGTTTTATTGAATTTGAATCCCATTTTTCTTGTTTTCATCACTTACACTGTCTGTTCTTCACTTTTCCTGTATGTTATTTGATTAGTTTGCTCTTCTTTTCCCTTTAAAAGGTTTGTTCTTTTGGTTCATCACTAGATTGAGGACGGTAACCCCTCTTTATTTTAATGCGTTCAAAGACCAACTTTTGTAGCTAAAATAACACGTAACAACCAAACAAACCAGCAGCAATGTTGCCAATGCTTTGGTCGGTTTCTTGCTTCCATTTTTGGAATATATTACCATTGTAGAAATTACTCCACCCCCAACTTTGGACTGCAAAATTCTTTAATGAAAGAAGGAAAACCTTTCTCTTCACATTTTAATCCATTTTTTTTTATCGATTTATGTGAGAGAACTTTATAATAAAGCATTCTTCCTAACTGAAAAGAAAATACTTGTTTGTCAATTCATTAAATAGACGATAAGTCTTCCTTTTTTTTCTTCTGTAAAGAAGACAATTTTTACAAAATTTTAAGTATTGTTTATATTTTTCCTTGAAATTCCAACATGATAGTTCTTACAATATGATATAAACTGAATTCTCTGGCCAATCTATAGGTGGTTTTTGTTTCTAGATGCATAACTCCTTGCTTAAGTATTTCACTGTTTTCCCCATTATTTTTCAGTTCCTCTAAGATGAATTTGTTCTCTACTTCCCACCAAGGGCAGTCATCTTTTACTGTTGTATTTTAATTTGGCATCAATCTTTCCGTAGCCTTAAGACTTCAGATTTCACAGTTTCCCCTTTTTTTTTTTTTGAATCTTAAATTGTGCTTTTAGTGCAGATCATGGTAATCCAAAGCTTTTGTAACGTTTCACTCTTTGATTGCTTCAGTGTTATAGTTTATGCAATTAATAAATTCCATTAAGGCACTATTAACAAAAGCCGAACATGTTATTCCAACTTTAGTTGGTTTGTTTTTCTTCTGTCTGGGTTTTTTGGCTTATTCTTTTCAATAATAAGCTTCTTTGCTTTTTAAGTGCTGATACGTTGATTCAGTTCAATATATTCTCTCAGAAAGCTAGACAGATTGCAGATTCTCCTGAGTTTTAAGTTTTACTGGACATTTTGTACTACATTATCCTGCTACCTGTTATTTACGTTTGAAGCCAAAGAAAAGAGCAGATTCCCCTGTCTCATTACTCTTATGCTTAATTTTGTTGACAAGGAAAAGATATATACTTTTAATGATTCAAAAGTTCTGATGTTTAAAAGGAAAAGTTATTTACTTAATGACTCAAAAGTCCCATGAAGGTAAAATTTTTTTATTTTGTTTAAAAAATTGTCATTTGCCAGTTCCCATCCATGGAGGATCAAAATGTGGAATCCATCCAAGTTTTTCTGTAACAACCATTAACAAAAACTAGCCAAAATAGAAACGAGTGAGAGAGAACAATCATGCATTTTTTTTTCAATATGAAGCATGGAATTTTTCTTTTTCTCAATACAACATCTAACTTCATGTGCATGATGCACCAAAGCAAAATATTCTCCCTTCACTGTTGTCCATGTCAACAGTATCTGAACTTTTTCCTTTTTCTGGGGGGCGATTGCTCGGGGACAGGGAATGAAATTCCATTTACTTACACTGAAGGAACTGGTAAGGGGCCAAAGGAATGGGGCCATATCAACCCACATTGGAAACTTTGCGACACTGGAAAATTGCAGTCTCCTATAGATCTTCTCAGTGAAAAGGTGCAAGTTCTGCCTAAATTGGGAAAATTGAAAAGGGACTACAAGCCAGCTCCTGCTGTTGTAAAGAACAGGGGACATGACATTACGGTAAAGTGTGCTAACATCTGTTGATTGTTTTCCATTTCAATATCGAATCGTTTTGATAATGAACCACACTACGAATGCAAAGAATTTTAATCAAACAAGTAAAAGTAACCTTAAGTGACTCAACAAGTCATCAATGAGTACTGTTAGATAAACAGTAACTAACCAAAATCCAATTTACAGATGGCATCATGTATTCTCGTTCTGCTAGAATTTTTTGTCTTAATTTTGTTTTATGCTAATCATGAACTATCAGCTGTCACTGTTTCTTGATCAGTTCTACCGTCGTAATCATCTCATATTCTATCAGGTAAGGTGGGAAGGGGATGCAGGAAAAATTAATATAAATGGGACTGACTATAAACTGCTTCAATGTCATTGGCATTCACCATCAGAACATACATTCAATGGAACTAGGTATATCCCTCTCTGCTCTGAGATTTACTTTTAATTTTATATACATACAGTTCAAATCATTAGACTATCTGCATCTATCATTGTAAATAAATGGTTGCTTAATATGTATTTAATAAACTTCTACTTTAGAGTACATATCTAACAGCCATTTATGCAATTTTGGTCCTCAATTTTGTTTACAGACATGAGCTGGAGCTCCACATAGTTCATCTAAGTGCTCATGGAGAGATTGCAGTTGTGGCAATTGTTTTCAAATATGGCCGACCTGATCGCTTCCTCGCTAGGGTATGGAAACATTTTGTTTCACGCGGTACATGTGTATATTTACTCAACTTCGTCGTTTACTTTGAATGCAAGTGCAAGAGCATAATCATGTAGGATATACTTTCATTCATGCATACTTGGACCAGGCAATGAAAATAGGCTAAACGGAAAGATACCAATGCAAGTAATACAAGTAACTTTAATTTACATATTCTTGTGGGAATAGTGGTGAATGGCACATTTCAGACATGAAAAAAGTGTTTGCTCAGTTATGTTCTGATGGAACCATTATCCCAAATACACAAATCGTTTTACCAATTACGGATTATAAATAATTGCTAAGCAAACCATTTTACATCTGAACTATATGGTCATTCTTGTGTAACCACTTTACTACATCCTGCTGCAGAACTCGCTGCCATTTAATAGCTTAAATAGAATGTTGTAGTAGGCTATAAAGAAGGATCTGGTTGCTATGTAATCAGACTCTTCAAATAAACTTGAATATATCTCAGGATAATATTTTCTAAATGGTGAAAAAATTGTTAAGAGTATTAGATTTGTCATATCTAGTAGATCAAAAAGCCTCAGAAAGTAATGTAGAAACAAAAAATTTCACATCTTTCATGTCTACATGCTTATTTGGATGTGTCACTATTTAACCCCAACAACTATTTTGGGGCTGCTTTCCTAATTGTCTTCTTAATTAGCTCTCTCTTCTTCTTTTGCTTTTTTATTGCAGCTTTTTCACCACATAAAAACAATGGGAAATGAAGAGAAAAATCTTGGGATGGTTAATCCGGGGGATATCAAATTTGGTAGCCGAAAGTATTATAGATATATTGGTTCTCTTACCGTACCTCCCTGTACTGAGGGAGTTGTTTGGACAATTGTCAAGAAGGTCTATCACCTACGATTTTCATAATTATATAGACAATAAACACCATAATGGTTCTCAGGGATTCTTCCTCGCTTCATAGATTCTTAATTCACATTTCTATATTGATCTTATTAGGTGAGGACAGCAACAAGGGAGCAAGTAAGAGCGTTAAGGGATGCCGTTCATGATGTAAGTGTTTTTAACTTGAGATATATTATATGTATATATATACACTTATCATTGAGCCAAATGCTCAAGTCCTGAGATAAGTTCTTTTAATTGAAGCAGAAATGACTATAGTGTAAGCTTTTGACATGAACTTAGAAAATTTTGAAGTCCTAAGCCACCCATAGCCACTGTGGGACTCTGTCCTTGGAAAACCATCTTGAGATCAAAACAGAACTGGACTAGAATTGAAGCAAGTTGTAAATGTTTTCTTTTCCTTGGTCAATCAAATGCTATCCATGTTCATGTTTACAATAAAATTCTTTTCTACTGCCCGATGAAATTTTGAGCCGTACTTGAATCTCTGTCTCTCCTCTCTTCTTTCCAGGGATTTGAGGCAAATGCAAGGCCAACTCAGCGACTAGATGAAAGACCAGTTTTGTTCTATGCTCCAAGGATGAATGGCGGCTCTGCTTAGATACATAAAAAGAAATGAAAGAGAAACTGCACCACATAAAATTATAGCTCATACTACTCTTAATACTTACATCATTGAAATAATTTCGACTTTCTTTTCCCGCAAATGAACTGAAAATAAACATTTCAGACTTCATTCAGAAAATGAAGAGCAATTACTTTCATTACCGAAGTTATGGCAGTAAATTTTAGAGATCTTCCTAGTTATGACAAATGCAGTGATTTTTAGTTGATCAGTACTTCCGATTTCTTGCACATGATACTCATTGCTGCATGGAGCTTCTGCTAAAATTTATCCTTTTCAAATCTGAATATATTCTCTTTCACATATCTCCTACATTAATTCGAAATAAAATCTAAGATTTTGTACTAGAGTACTAGCCCCATTAGATGACAAAAAGCTCAATAATCTGTTTACAATTTTATCATCGCATGTCCTTTGCTTTCATATTCATAAGTTTGTATTCTACGTTTAGTAGTTGGTCAATTTTTATGATATGGCTATTTGATTCACCAATGCCTTTTAAAGTTAAGGTATGACCTCTCCATCTTTCAAAAACTAAGATAGAACCTTGTAACACAATCATTTTAAGACTAAGGTAGAACCTCTCTTACTTTCCGAAATTGATTTTGAAATAAACTAAACAAGCAAGAAGAACCTCTAAAAGGTAGATGTTGCTTAGTGAATACAAGATGTTAACAAGATGATAACAAATGTAGGCTCAAAGCTGTATGAACTATGGAAGAAGGTGAAGAATCTTTGATCACAAGGTAATTCTTTGATTCTGCTCTTGTTCTCCTTTGAAACAGACCCAAGACTGAGCTATCTACATTTACAAATTAAATGAGAGCAATTGCGTAGCATTAAATGAGAAAATAGTCGGTGCTTGAGCATCACTTCTCTGATGGCGGCTGACGGTTTGCTTGAGAAGATAGAGTATCACTTCTTTGATGGTGGCTGACGGTTTGCTTGAGAAGAACCTACTTCCGGGCATTCTTGATGATTGTTCTCGAAAAAAAGTAAAGAGGCGTTGCCATAACATGTAAGTTTTGAAATTCAAAAATTCGATTTAAGAAGAGTGGCCATCAATATTCTTTGTTTAGCTACAATTGACCATCTAAGTGAATTTATTTATTTTTAACGAGATCATAAGCTTGACTTAGATTCATTAAAAATATAAGTTCTGATGTACAAGGTAGATTTAGGCTTCGGGAGTACAATTTACATGTGAAGAAGGTATTAGCACCTTTACAACACTCGTTTAAGGTACTTAATTAATTATGTCTCTTAGCCTGATTAAATTCAATGTTTAATTTTATTTTTATTTTTCAAGAATAAATAAAAACTCTTTGATATTAAAATATATCTTGAAAACTCCAACACTTATGACAAAATTCAATAAAAAGCTCTCACTTAGAAATTTTTAAGAAGCTATCACTTATAATCTTCTTAAAATTCCATCATTGGAAAATCTTTATTTATTTATATTGAGATTGAAATAAACAAACACCCTTTGGTATTGAATGACCCTTGAAAACTCCAATACTCAGAATTCAGGAAAAATCTCTCATTTAGAAATTTTTAAAAAGCTATCACTTATAACTTTTTGGAAATTCCATCATTGGAAAATTTTTATTTATTTACTTTTTATCAAACTTATACAGAAACATTAATATTGTGGTTCTATTATTATTTCATGGTAATAATTATTTAAAAAAAACATCTTTTGTAAAAATAATTTATGAGATTACCTCCCAACACTTATGGTAAGGTCTCATAAACAATTTTACTATGAAAAATTTAAGAAAGTTACTACTTGTAACCTTCCTTAAAAAATTCATTTAAAAGATTTACATTTAAATAATTATTATTTAAATTAATCAAATTTCATAATTCCCTAAAATATGTCTTATAATTCAAAATCCTTATATTATGCTCTTATAAAATCAAACAGCCTAAAGAAAAGAAAAGAAAAGCATTATATTTATCTTCTTGGGTTTCAGTACCTAAAACAAAGTCGATTCAAGCTAATGGACTTTAAGAATTGGTTTGGGTCAAGGTGTGGGTTGTGATCCAATCCACCAAAATTTTATTTTTTTTGAGTCTAAAATGACTTTTTTTTTCCTTTTGCTATAAAAGCTTTCCTTCTCTTCTTTTCCTTATTTCTAACTTCTTCACTACTTAGAGGAGTTTCTATCTAAAAGACAACTTCAAACCCTGAATCCTCTCGATCTCCTCATCCTTGTAATCGGAATAATTGTTTTATGAACTAAATTGATTCTCCTAGATCTAGAAAAGAAAAACCCAAAAACCCAAGAAATTAAAGAAACTAGTTTCTTTACTCTACCATTTGTTTCTTCTCAATTTTCTTCTCTCTCTTTTTCCTCTATTTTTGGCTACAATGCTTGGGTATCTTTATAGCCAATGTGTTCTATTCCTTTTTGAATTGGCTTCTTGAGTTTTGATTCAATCTAACTTAATCGTTTTTAGATTTTTAAGGTCTTTTAGGATTAAGATTGATGCAAACTTATCTTTACCCTTTTCATGTTTATCTCCCACTTTTTGTTATTTTCCTAATTTTCATATTTATTATTATTTTTTTATATTTTCAAAATTCAATAGACAACTCAGACAAAATGGGTTGTCTACAGTTATCCCTTTTTGCGCATTTCTTAAGAATCAGGAATTGTGCAAAGACGTGGACACCATTTTGATCGAAAAGATAATTTTCCATGGAAAAAGCTCCTTATCTAAATTAGGCTACGTAACTTTAAAGAAAGAATAAACTCCTCATTTAGAATAAGGTTACATAACTTTAAAAAAGAATAAGCTCATCATATGGAATGAGGCTATGTAACTTTACAAAGGATAAGCTCATCATCTAAAATAAGGCTACATAACTTTAAAAAGGATAAGCTCATCATCTAGAATGAGGTTATGTAACTTTAAAAAGGAATAAACTCTTCATCTGGAATGAGGTTACGTAACTTTAAAAATGAATAAGCTCTTTATCTGGAATAAGGTTACGTAACTTTAAAAAAGAATAAGCTCCTAATTTGAAATGAGGCTACGCAACTTTAAAAATGAAGAAGTTCTTCATCTGGAATGAGGCTATGTAAAATTAAAATGAATAAGCTACTTATTTGGAATGAGGCTACGTAACTTTAAAAAGGAATAAGCTCCTTATCTAGAATGAGGCTACGTAACTACGTAACTATGTAACTTTAAAATAAATAAACTCCTCATCTAAAATGAGGTTACATAACTTTAAAATGAATAAGCTCCTCATCTAGAATGAGGCTATGTAACTTAAAAAAGATTTTTAAACAAATATCATTTTCGAATGCATATGATGCAAATTCCTATCATGGTACGCAAATGTTTAACTACTATGATGATTTCATGCATTCATATTTATGGCTTTTCAAAGGTCCTCAAATTCAATCATTGATTTTTTCTCCTATTTTCTTCAATCAAATCATGGTTTATTCTTAAAATTTTTGCATTTTGCTGAACTACCCTTTTCTTTTGAATGCTTTCACTTTTCTTCATCACCAAGAGATTGAGGCCATTTTGTTCTTTGTTCATTCGCCACTGATTGCTTTCTTTCTTTTTTCAATGATTTCAATGTATGTCGTTAATCCTCTGTTCATTATCATTTTAATTTAATGACAAATGTAATACATTTTCAAATCTCCTCAATTCATGGTAAAATAGAAAATCGGTGAAAAATTGAGGGTAATTAAGGAAACAATGTACTTTTTATTGAAGTTCCAAGGAAAATTACCTTTAAGAAAAAGAATTGTGAACTGGGATAGCAATTTGTATCCAAATAATGAACATTTAAACAATTTCTAATTAATCTAAATTTTTTTCTTTAAAGAAACTCATTCCTTGATGTCCTTGATTTTTCAAGTGCGTTTGATCAAACCTTGCCTCTGTCTTGCCAACTACTTGTGCGAACTTCGGTGCTTGCTATTGTCGAATTTACCATGCAAGTACACATGTTGTTAACAAATAATATAATAGAAAGTAAAGTTCATTCCCACGGAGAATTGTCCAAAATTTTTTGCTAAGTACTAAAATTGATATAACTTAATTTTATCTTAAATAATTGAATTTAAAGCTATTGAAAATTAAAAAACTAAAACTAAAACAAAACTAACAATTTAACTAGAATCAATCAACCAAAAGTCTAGAACCACAATATCCCCTCAATATTTCATCTGAATCTCTTATACTCTTTCTCTACTTATTAGATAGGTTTGAGTTGCTAACCTAGAGTTTTAATGTATTTATAAGTCTCTTTCGATGTTCTTATAAAAATATCTTTCTTAACCAACTTACTATATTTCTATGTAAATTGAAATTAAGAATGACTCATTAAGCTTAGACTCTAACTATGGCTACATAAGACATGTAAGTGTATTTCTACCCTACACATAAATCAAATCAATCATATCATGCAATTAATATTGAACATATGTTATTTCATCCATGGTTTACTTTAAACTCCCTCTCCAGTTCCATTTAGGTTTCCAAATCAATCTAATTAGTGATCAAACAATTAAACATATTAAGAACAAGATTGAAATAAACAAATTGAGCACTATCAATCATAAGTAAGAGAGAATATTAAAAATTTAGATTACGTATTGGGTTTAATTGTTATTCTAAATTAAAAATTTAGTTCCACATAACTACTAGAAACATCATCCAAAAAAAAAATTTAACCATCAAAATTAAACAAAGAAATTATAAAGACAATAAAAGAAGAAAAAATTCTAAGATTTGTTAAGTCTTTGATATGCAATCTATCTTGTTTTCCTTGCTTTCTTACTAGCTTCAATGCCTCTTTTTCTTCAAAAAAACCTTGCTTAATTGTTGTTTTTACGTGCTTCTAAAAGGGGGATTAAATAGGGCTCAAGTTCGTGTCAAAATAAAAGTCCAAATACACAAGAAGTCTTCTCAAACATGCGAGTGTCACAGCCTTGGTCTATTTTTTGTCTAATTTTCTTTTTGGGCACTACAGCCCCGAGTCCTCTATTTTGCTGAAACGTCTTTGCCTTCTTGGGTCATTATGGTGCTACTTCCTTCCATGGTCACGCCTTTCTTTGCTTTATCTTGAAATTTCAAGTTCACTGCACTGCTTCGACTTGTGATGTGATTTTCTCCTTCTTTGAAGCTGAACTGGGCAAAGTGGTAAACATCAAAAGTGGCAAACATCAAAATTTTTAGCTCTGCCTCTTAGCTTTCCAATGGTTCAAGAGTCATATCAATTGGACTTTTGTAGTGAAATATATTATTGAAATATTGGAACATATGCAGTGGAAGTCTACACCTTGAATGTATTTTTCTTCACAAAATATCACCCTTTTCATAACACACTTACAAAAGCAACAAACTAACTTAAATAACAACTAAACTTAAAGCAAAATATCATAAAATAATTTAAAGCAATTGAACCTAATATAATTAACTTAAATAAAATAAATCACTAAAAATAACTAATACTTAAACTAAATCTCAAGAACTTAGACAAAATATACCCAAAATTGTGACAAAAAAACTCTATAAAATAGAGTTATTACATCTCCAAACTTAAGATTTTACTATTCCTCGAGCAAAACATAAACGAAAAACTAAAATGAAAGCAACTTATGTGATGAAAACAATCATAAATAAACAACTAACTAGAGACAAGTAGAACCAAATCAGTGATCTCCATAATTTCCTCAAAAGTTATCTATAAATCTCCAACTTAAGATAAAATATAGGCATCATTCAAGTTCATGTTTCAATTCAAATGCAAGCTCAAGCTCGAATGGATTTTCGTGTGTGTGTCAAATCTAATACAAAGAACATTATACTTATCAAGATGAATTTATGCCAATGCAAAATCCAAATTAGTACTAGAGCTCCATAGGTTTGCTTTCCATTTTTCCCTCCATTAATGTAGACTAATACTAAATTAAGGATCATTAGGACTTTATTAAGCTTGTAATGTAAAGCTAGGGTCAAGGTAGGATAAAGGTCATTATAGTGGCTCAAATCACCCTAAGCACATAATCATTTTAGGATTTCTACAAAGCTTTTATTTATAATCTCCCAATATACCCTTTTTTTCAACTTTGAACTTTTCTTTTGCTCAACACTTTATTCTTCTTTTTCTTTTTTTTTTCATCACAATTTTACACCCCAAAACTTATTTCTTTCTATTGTAGGTAATGGGGTGAATTCTAAGCATATTTTTGAACTTTTTCATCAATTCCACCTTCTATCTTTATTCAACATCTAGCTCAATACATTTCCTAAAATGATTACATACTTAGGAGTGATGGATGCAAAATAAGAAAGTTATCTAAAAGGCTAGGCTAAAATAATTAACAAAGAAAAGGAAAAAATACGGCTCAAAGGAATATACTAGAGATAAAATTTAACAAGGTTAGCTTGAAAGGCTCAAACGGTCCAAAAATGGCTTAAATCATCTCCTAACTAAGTATTGCTTAGGATTTTGCCTCATGAGAGAATTAAGCAAATTTTAGAATTCATGACATAATTCGAAAATTCACATTAATATAAACCTTTTCTAGATATGCACAATAATTCAAAGTAAAAGACAAAGTGCTCAATATGTGGAAATCATGTTTTGACAATGAAACTTAGTAAAAGAATTTAGCACAAACCAAACAATATCCACTTTTACCAAAAGCTAAATGTACAAGACAACTAAGTTCTCATAATTGGATAAGGAAATCGTTGAAAAATTTGACACTACTTTCTTTATCCTAAAAACTTCAAACAAGCATAAATTTAAATGATAAACTAACCTAAAATATGCATGCAAATAAATAAATAAATAAATAAAGCCTCAACTTTCACGAAAACATCAACTTCAAAAAAAAAATTCCCCCACCTCTTTCCCAAAACTTAAATTTAACATTGTCCTTAACGTTAGAAATAGATAAAGAAAAGGTGAAAGAATACTTTCCTTGTAGTTAGAGGATTCTAGAGAGGCTTTACTCATTTTCCTTATCTTCATCTTCCTCTATGTTGCCCAAGCTTGTAGAAGGATTTGGCAACGTGGGAAAAGTATCCATGTTCATTACCATAAAAGTACCACAAGCTCTAAGCATCTACTCTATTTGTTGATTGCATTGCACTTGATATGAAGCCTGTTGGTCCCAAAAAGAGTGCTAGAGGGGGAAATGGGTGAATAGCACTTAAAAATATTTTTGAGTGTAGCTCTTGAAATTTAAAATCCGTTTGGAAGATTTAAGATAGATGGTTTGAAACTTGTCGAGGTTAGCAAACACCAAGTAAAGAAAGGTTAAGAGAAGTGGACAAAACAAAATATTTATAGTGGTTCGGTCCACCTGACCTACATCCACTACCTTCATTTTCCCAATCAAAGATTTTCAATCCCACCTCACTAAAACCAATGGAATTAATCACTTTCACCAAGCTTTTACAAGGTGAGCTTCTAACCCAAGCTCCAACCCTTTTACAATAAGTCCTAAGCTTACCCTAGTTTAGACTACCCTTTAAAGTGTCTCCCATACTTTAAGTAAACAAGAAATAAAAGATAAAAAAAATGTAAAAATGATCACCTTACTGATCTAAGTTGTACAAGCTTCAGCACAAATTCTATCACAAAGATAGGAGTGGAATACAAGTGTTAAGAAAAGGTTTTTGAATTTTTTTTGCTCAAAATCACTCTTGGTAGCTTTTCTATATGATTTTTGCCTGTTGAAGAGCCTTTAAATACTTAAGAGACTGATTATAGCCATTATAGATAGTTTCTAGCCGTTATTAGTTGTTATTTTATCTTCTAACGGCTCTTTTCAAATAGACAAACAATGTTCCGTTAACTAGTTACAAGCAGCTTTAACTGATTTCAGCTTCTTTGTCTTGCACTGTCTTATAGCTGTTACACTGTGTTAATCGATTAGAGGAAACTTTAACTGATCACAAACTATCTATTTTCCTTTTCCTCTACACAACAGTTTTCCTTTAATTGGTTAGCTTTTCCCTTAACTGGTTGAGGCTTGATTTACTTCAACCTTAATTGATTAAAATGAGCTTCAACCAATTAAAATTCTTTGAATTTGAATTTCTTCATTTCGGCTCCCTTTAATGGTCAACTTCATTTTAAATTTGAATTTTGGCACTTCAAGGTTCTTCAAGTCTTGTGCTCTAATCGATTAACCTTATGCCTTAACTAATTAGCACACCTCTGTCTTTAGCTGCCAACACCTATTTAATTAGTTAAGCCTTTTGCTAACTGATTAAGGCTTTTTTGTCTTGTTTTTTTATAGTGTCTAGTTTTGCCTTAACTGATTAAGGCTCTATGTTAGTTAGTTAACAACATGCTGTCTTCACTAAGTCTTTTCTTGTTTGCTTATTTAACTGATTAACCAATCTTGTAATTAAGCAAGTTTCTTGACTTGATTCCAAACAACAAATATATTAAGGGTTTTAAACTTTATCCTGTATGTTTAAATAAAGTAGTTAGACATCAATGAATGGGAATGTTTTATTATCATATGAAACATACGAAGTCAACAAAGCCTGTTGTGTAAACAAGAGCTCCAACTGTTCCATTCGTTAAGGCAAAGTTAAAGTTTGAGGTCTAGGCCGAGGAGCTTGAAGACATGGTGTCGAAAAAGAACTACCACTAGTCGAGGGTTAAGAATATCGGTAAACAAGTCCCACATCAATTGAAATTCAGATGCAGTAATTCTTCACTCAGATTCCATTAGATGCCTACTTTCCTACACAAAGCAGTGATCAACGAAGGAAACCATAAACCATCTCTTTTGCTGCTAGCTATATGCATCATGGCATGGTTGATTACTTGGCAAATGTTAATGGATTTCCTCGTCACAATGGCATAGAGAAGAATCACCCTATCCCTTGTAACATCACAATCATGTAAACATGAGAGCATCTTTGACACCGCAAAATACCGCCACACCTTCAAAAGTTGCTTCATGATGCTATGCTTAAAAGATACTAGTTCATCATTTGATATTTTCCATTGGGCACCCTCTTTACAGAGTATCAAAATAATTTCATTCCAATCTTGATGCTCTGCCAGATATTGCCCATAGCCATCGTTCTCAATAGCGAAAACTTCATAGAAAGCATTGATGGCTTGGCTATGGAATGACACTCGTTTACCTCACACATAAACAACACCATTAATATGTTCAGGAACATTAGCATAAAATTCCTTTACCATTGGGATCATTGCCACCTCTGATTGGTCATAGAATTTTTACCAATGTCATTCTTCAATTTAAGCTTTAATTATGAGGTGTCGAATTAAGGTAACATCAATACCTTTTTCCTGAATCAGAACCTTGTTTAAGAGGAAACTAGCATGTTTGGTAACAGCATCTGTAAACACAAATTTTGTCCTATCGAAGGAACCATTTGTACTAACCCTTGCTCTCTTTGGTGCCATGATGAATGTGCTGCAATATTCTTAACAAAAACCAAAGAAAAGCAAAGCAAAACCAAACCTAGAAAAGCAACGCAATTTCTAGTTAGTTTCCAACACCAAATATCTCTCAACAGAAATTAACAAAAAATTTCGAAAATGAGTAATTCAACTTCTCAATTATTAAAGACATTGTCGGAACAATATTGTCTAATCAAGAAGTTAATATTGTCTAATCAATAAGATATCTTATAGTACCTATTAATGAAATTCTCAATTAAATCTAAATTCTAATTACCCAATTCAAAATTTTCAACAGTTTTAAGAAACCCACTACTTTCTTAACATAAAAATCTAAAAAAAAAATCATCAACAACTTATTGACAAACCAAGAATATCTAGAACACCAAAAAAGTCCTCACATTTGATGAGAAATTTCAACAAAAGAGAAGACTTGAGAAAAGATGTAGACTAATTGTTTGTTGAAGGATTTGATAAAGTTTGAATGGGTTTTGATGGGTTTTGAAGGCATGAAATTGAGAGAGTTTGAGTGGTTATGGAGATCTTAGAGAGAAAAGGAGTTCTTGTGGAGTTGGAAGACTAGAGAGAGTTTTTAATTTATGTTTGGTGGTTGATTGGGGGGGGGGGGGGGGGGAATTGGGGTTTAAATAGGAAGGGAAAAAGGGCAACAAGGCTTGAAGGGCTATTAGGTGTCGCGACGCCTATGTCTCGGGCGAGTTTGGTGTTTCTCATGGGGTCAAAGTGTCACGACCCGGAACTCCCCATCAGGCCCATGACAATCGCCGCGAGGCCTCGACAAACATTCTTCACCCCGAATGCCGATTGAAACCCCGCAAGGCTTAGCATCAACTTTCGCATCTCTCCAGTGAGCAACAGTTATTAAATCTCACATTTCAAAAAAATCATAAGTCATTTTCAAATAGGAACAATAAAATATTATTTTTTTTGCTCACAGGGGCATTTTCGTAATTTTTCATCAAAAATCTCAAAACTTGCTAAAAATGTAGTAGGTAAGCAGAAAATATATATTTAATGATTTAAAAACAAATTAAGTATCTAAAACGTTCATTTGAAAGCAAATTGTTGACAACTAGTACTATTCAAAAATAATAAATAAAATATTCTATTTTCTCATAAAATAAATTTTTATAGAAATATTCGTAAATAATTTTTCGCACATGAAAGTAAAGTAAAAATTGTATAAATAGAAATACAGATAACCAAAATATAAGTTTTGATCTGCAATGACACGTGGCCTCCAATTGACCAAGAGGATGTAAGACTGTGAACTCTTACTTTTTATAATGCAGTTCCGAGCTTAGTTCTCGTCCTACTCGACTATCTACAAACTGTCCTGAGCTTGAAAAATGTATAGGAAGAAGGGGTGAGATTTTATAATCTCAGTAAGTAAATAGATACCATCTAAAGTATCTAAAGCCGAGTAAATGGAGACAATTAAAATAAGTCACCATACTGTAATTTCACTACCTTTCAGTTCATTTCAACCAAATAAAATCAATCCATATAAATCGAGTAATCAACTTGGCTTATGAATTTCTTAAAACTTTGGCTCGTGCCAAAACTCATACTCAGTGAAACCTTGCGCAGGGCATCCAACCGAGTCCGCCAAGGCTGTTAAAATTTCATATACACTTAAAATATATTTTTAGTTTGAGAAAAATACAGTCGTTCCTTGGCGTTGGCTGAGTTCCCCTTCACGTGGTGGTTTAGCGTGAAGTGAACCCTAAACTTTACCCCAGGAGATACCCTACGCGCCTCTCCGTTCGAGGTAATAATATAATGGAGTTTACCGTGCCCATCTAATAGGCTGGTCCACGGAACCCCCTCTGCAGTAAATAACTAATATATAATCCATCAATCAATAAAATTCATTCTAGCATGACATGGCAATTTATCGCAACCTAGCCTCTCAAGGCTGAATACACAGTATAAATAATTATAACACAAAAATCAGTTTAGCCATTCATGCTCATTTATTGTCATAAGCCATTCAATTCAAAACCATAAATTTGCAACACAAACTAGCAGTCTCAAATTACTCTATTTTCAAAACCAATATTCGATTTTCCAGAAAATTTATAAAATCATTTTATAAAATTATAATTTCTCTTAAAACATAGCAATTTACCATTTAAACCCATTTTTCATAAAATCACATAGTTGTATAAAACTACTCTAGATAATTAAGATGATAATAAGTTTACTCACAGTATTAGGAGTAGAAATACTCCTATCTTCCACCCTCGGGTGCAGTCTCTTACCCCGAAACAATTGACTCACCACCTATCCATAATCTATGACACAAAATTCAATAAATTGTGTCAATTTATCATAAATTATTTCAGGCTCTTATCCATGCGTATGCACTAGATAGGATTTGAAATGTTTAGACAATCGCTTAATTGCGATGTCTGACCTAACTCGCCAATTCGACTCCAATTCCATCCATTTCAATTTCAATTATCCAATTATATCCACAATACCTCAATGACTGTGAATTTGGTCCAATTTATCAGTCCGGACTATAAATTACGCTTTTACCCCCAGTGGGTAAAAATTTCAATTTATTGCACCGAAAATTTCCATTTAATTTCCAACCTCATAATTCATCATTTTTCCACCCAATTCTCTTAAAATAAAGTCAACCTCATCCTCACATACCATTGGCTAGATTTGGCCTAGAGAAATTCATGAAGAAGATAAATATTTTTCTTGTTGTTTTACTCATAAACATGCTAAACTAACACTAAACACTAACATAGCTCAAAATCAAATTTATCTAACAACTTTCTCTCTCTAAACCCATATGACCAGAATTGAAATCATCCTCAAATCACATGATTCAACCATGGAAAATGATGGGAAATGCATGGGAAAGGTAAAGCACAAGACAAATTTAAGAAATGTTACCTTTTTTTTCTTGATTTTTGAATTTCCACCTATTTTCCCTTTAAATTTCTTGGCTAGGGTTTTATTTTCTCCTTTCTCTCTCTTGTTTCTTGCTTGGCCGAATGTTGAAGAAGAAGAATGGGTTATGGGCTGATTTTTTTATGCCTTTTTATTGTTTAATGAAATAATATTATTTTATTCATATTTTCAATATTTTATTAATTCATTTTTTTTCTAGCCATCCATTTGCCCTACTTTTTCCACCATGCATTCCCTTTGACTTATCCAAGTCTTAAGTGAAATTTTCAGATTTTTCCAAAGTTTTGGTGGAGTAAATTTTTCAAAATTACACTTTTGCCCCTAAACTTTTCAAAAATTATATTTTTGCCCAAAAAATTGAAAATTTGTCATAATGCATAATTTTCACTCCTCATACTCATTTCACACTGAAAATAATTAAATTTGATCAAAATCCTTTCAAAAATTAAATTTTTGATTCTGCGTGGTAAAATTACCATTTTACCTTTTTACTCCAAATTATACCGAAATTAAAATTTTTCACTTCTAAACCTCAAATCTTACTCCAATAAGTCAAATGGGGCCAAAAATCTTTTCTAAAAATTTCCATTTTGTCCCCAGGTGGCAAATGACCATTTTACCCCTAGATAGCGAAAATTCTGATTTGACTCCAAATTGATCCTCAAACTCCGAATCACTATATTAAACCATTATGGGACTTTAAAATTCTTCATTTCATCGTAAATTCTCTATTTGATCTAGCTTGAGGTTTAAATCAACTTTGTTGTACCTCTAGGTACAATACCGACTTTTGTAAAAATTTTTTTTTTTTGGGACTCTCCTAGCATGCAAACATGCTATCCATCACGTGTATGTCATGATAAATATTTTTATAAAGTCGGGCTTGTCATCTTCTCCCCCACTGAAATCAACCATATGATCTTTCTTCTTGACTGATTTCGACATCCGGCTAAATATTAATATTTTAAAAATTTTATCTTGTCTCCTTGGTACCTGAAATACCTTATTATGCCTCACTTGACTTCTGAATCGCCTTTTATCTCACAAATTCTCCTCTAATAAAATTATTATTATTTTATTGTTATTTTCTCAGTTGCGAAATATTTTATCCTAAACTACTCATTTCGTCTTTTATCACTTTTAAACATTTTAATTGACCTCAATTTGCATTCGATCAACTTTATTTATCACTATATCAAAGTATGGGGTATTTCACAAAGTGCTATGGCGCCTATTCTTTTGGTTTTTAGGGATGGTTCTTCGTAGGGCCAATGGCGAGACACCCTTGCAGCTATTTTTTCTCTATTTTGGCATCACAATGCTCTTTCTTTGGTATTACGGCGTCGCTGCTTTTTTTTAACACCTAAAAAAAAGTAAAAAAATTGAATTAGTAAATTAAATTAAAAAATAAATTAAGGAAAGTAAATAAAAATGAATTGAGTTTAGAATGCTTGAGTTGCCTCCTAAAGAGTGCTTAATTTATCATCGTCAGCTTGATTTTCTTAAGCTCAATTGGCATCAATGAAAGAAATTGATGATTGTGGTGTTCGAATTTGCCTCCCTAATAATGCTTGAGATGCTGACCATTCACCTTGAATTTCTTATTTCCTTTCGATAATTCCTATACTACATGAAGGAATACTTTTGTAACAACAAAGGGTCCTAACCATCTAGACTTAAGCTTACTCGGAATTAATCTCATTTGAGAGTTGTAAAGGAGCACATGTTGACCAGGTTCAAAAGCGATGCTCAATGATTTTCTTGTCATGCCATCCTTTGGTCTTTTCCTTGTAGATATTTGCACTATCATAAGCTTGAAGTTGGAACTCAGCCATCTCATTGAGTTGCAATAGATGTTTCTCTCCAGTAGCTTGGAGATCAAAGTTTAGTGTTTATGGCTTAATATGCTTTATGCTTAAGTTCAATTGGAAGATGGCAAGCTTTATCGAAAACCAATATAAATGGCAATATCCCAATCGGAGTTATGAACACAGTTCTATAAGCCCACAATGCATCATCCAACCTCTTAGATTAATCTTTTCTTGATGGACACTTAGTCTTATCCAAAATTCTTTTGATTTCTCTATTCGAAACTTCAACTTGGCCATTTGTTTATGGGTGATATGTTGTGACAATTTTATGTTTAGTTTCGTATTTAGTAAGGAATGCCTAAAAATTCTTGTTGCAAAAGTGAGATCCTTCATCACTGATAATGGCATTAAGAGTGCCAAAATGAGTGAAGATATTCTTTTTCAAGAAGTTCATAACCACCTTAGAGTCATTATTCTGGAATGCTACAGCTTCAACCAATTTAGATACATAATCAACAACAATTGAGATGTACTGATTATTGTATGAAGGAAAAAATGGACCTATAAAGTCAATTCCCCACACATAAAAAATCTCTACCTTAAAAGTGTTGTTGAGAGGCATCTCTTGTCTCCATGAGATGCTACCAACCTGCTGACATCTTTCACACTTTTCAACAAAATAATGAACATCCTTAAAAAGATTAGGCCAATAAAAACCTAGTTAAAGAACCTTAGCAGTAGTTTTTTGACCTCTATAATGTTCTCCATAATTTGAAGAGTGATAATGATGTAGTATATTCTTAAATTCTTCCTCTATAACACACCTTCTAAGAATTTGATACCCCCGTTGCATAAACAAGAAAGGCCCATCCCAAATATAATTTTTGACATCATGCAAGAATTTTTTCTTCTATTGAGAATTCAAGTTGAGAGGGAAAATATTACTCATAATGTAGTTCACAAAATCTGCTTACCATGGCAAAATTTTTTGCATTTTGAAATGAAACAACTACTCATTTGGAAAGGTTTCATTAGTCATAATTTTATTTCTAGCTTCTGCCTCATTCTTCAATTTAGAAATATGATTTGTCACTTGATTTTCTATACCCTTTTTGTCTCGATTTTCTAAATCAAACTCTTACAGCAAAAATACCCATCTTATCAATCGTAGCTTGGCATCTTTCTTCTCAATCAAATATTTGATTATTGAATGGTCAGTGTAAACAATGACTTTTGTGCCAACAAGGTTGGAGCGAAATTTATCAAATGCAATCACGATAGCAAGCAACTCATTTTCAATAGTGGTGTAATTTAATTGGGCATCATTTAATTTTCTACTAACATAATAAATTAGATGAAAAATTTTCTCCTTTCGTTGGCCAAGGACTACTCTAACCGTATAATCACTAGCATCGCACATGAGTTCAAAATGAAGATTCCAATCTAGGGCTGTGATAATAGGTGCAGAAACTAATTTCCCTTTTAGCTCCAAGAATGCTTCAAGACATGCATTATCAATGTGGAAAGGTGTGTCTTTCTCCGAAAGATTGTGAAGTGGCTTGGAAATTTTGGAGAAGTCTTTAATGAAGTGTCTATAAAACTCAGCGTGACCAAGAAAACTCTGAATGTCTTTCACTAATATTGGAGGTGAAAGTTTCTCAATTGTCTCAATCTTACCTTTGTCAACTTTAATTCCTCTACTAGAAACTTTGTGTCCAAGAATAATGCCTTCTTGTACCATGAAGTGACATTTTTCTCAATTCAGCACCAAGTTTGTTTTTTCACATCTTTTGAAGACTCTAGTAAGATTAAAAGACAATTGTCAAAAGTATCACTAAAAACAGAAAAATCATTTATAAATACCTCAGATATTTTTCCACCATGTTGTACATCTCTGAAAGTGGTAAGTGCATCACAAAGTCCAAAAGGCATTCTCCTAAAAGCAAAAGTCCCATAGGGACAAGTGAAAGTAGTTTTCTCTTGATCTTCAAGAGTTATAGCAATTTGGTTATACTTAGAATAACCATATAAGAAGCACTAAAATTCCTTACCAGATAATTTATCAAGCATCTAATCAATGAAAGGAGAGGAAAGTGGTTTTTTCTAGTAGCCTTATTCAGCTTTCGATAATCCATAAATACCCTCTAACCAGTCACAATTCTAATGGTAATAAGCTCATTGTTTTCATTGGAAACTATAGTCATACATCCTTTCTTTGGTATACATTGGACTGGATTTATCCATGTACTATTCAAAATAGGAAATACCATACTAGCATCTAACCATTTGATAATCTCCTTCTTAACAACTTCTTTCATGATTGGATTCATCCTACGTTGATGTTTAATGGTTGCCTTGTGGTTATCCTCAAGAAGGATCTTATGCATGCAAATAAATGGACTAATTCCCTTGATGTTAGCAATGGTCCACCTTATGGCCTTCTTAAACTCTCTTAGCACATGAAGGAGTTTGTCTTCCTGAGTGTTAATTAGAGAAGAAGAAATAATAATTGGCAAAGTAGATGAGTTTCCTAGAAAAGCATACCTTAGATGAGAAGGTAATGGCTTAAGCTCAAGTATGGGTGGTTCTTCAATAGAAGGCTTGGCTGGTGAAGTTAAAGAAGTTAATAATTTCAAAGACTCAAATTGAGGTTTTGAGAGGTGTGATGGAGCATCTAACAATTTTGCATATTCAAGAACTCTATCATCATCACTTTCACAAGTAGAAATCAAGAAGGCCTCAAGTGGATCATTAGAATAGTTTTCCATAAGTACATCATTGGTAGTGCTATTCACCAGATTAATTAGAACACACTCTTAAGAATCTTTTTGAAATTTTAAAGTTCTAAAAATATTAGAAGTTTTCTCTTGATCTTGAACCCTTAAGGTAAGTTAACCTTTTCTACATCAATTAGAGCTCTACCAGTAGCTAAGAATGGTCTCCCAAGAATGATCGGTATTTCACGATCTTTCTCCATGTCAAGTATAATAAAATTTACTAGAAAAAAAAACTTACCAAATTTTACCAAAACATCTACTATACCATATGGATAATATTAGTCCCAATGGAGTGCTAGAGGGGGGCGAATAGCACCTTTAAAAATTTGAAGGAAACTTTTAAGGTTGAAAAACTTTTGAAGGATTTTGAAAAGGAGAGTTTAAACCTTTTAAAGGCAGAAAATCACCAAGTAAAGAAAGGGTAAAGAGAAGTGGACAAAGCACAAGTATTACAGTGGTTCGGTCCCTTTGATTTTTCAATCAAGGATTTTCAACCCAGCTTCACTAAACTAGTGGAATTGATAACTTTCACTAAGCTTTTACAAGGTGACCTTCTAAGCTAAGCTCAAAACCCTTACAAGATTCCCTAAGCTTTCCTAAGCTTAGGCTACCTTTTAGAGTGTTTCTCACACTCTAAGTAAATAAGAAATAGAGAAAAGATGAAGTACAATTGATCACTTAGTTGTAAGAGATGTACAAAGCTAAGCCTAAACACCTTTTCAAAGGATGGGAGTGAAATACAAGTGTAAAAAGAAGGTTTTTGGTCTTCTAAGCTCAAAATCACTTTGGATGGCTTCTCTTTACCATTTTTGACCATTTGAACCTCTATTTATACTTGGAGGATAGTTTTTAATCGTTAGAAATAGTTTTGGAGCAGAATTAGCCGTTATTTTGTTTACTAGTGACTTTTTCAAATTACTGGTAGTGACTCTTTGAACAATTAAAGGTGAGCATTAACTGGTTAAAACTTTTCTATTTGGCAGCCTACTTCATTGTGTTAACCAGTTAAAGGTAGCTTTAATCAATTAAGAATATTCTATTTTCAAACTTCTCTAACTAATAGTCTTTCTTTAATTAGTTAGTCCTCTCTTTGACTGATTGAGTCTTTTTTTCCTTCAACTTTAACTGGTTGAAATAAGCGTTAATCAATTAAAATATCTTCAAATTTGAATTCCTTCATTTGGTGCCCTTCAACGGTTAGCTTCATTTTGAATTTGAATTTTTGGCTTTTTTTAGATACTTTAAGTTTGATCCTTAATTGATTAACTCGTTTGGTTAACTGAATAATTACCTTTAGTTTTGTGTCCAGTATCCTCTTAAGTGATTAAGCCTTTTGTTAACTAGTTAAGACCTTTCTATCTGTTCTTAGTGCAGTGTCCAGAATTGCTTTAATTGATTAAGGATCTATGTTAGTTAGTTAAGACTAATCTATCTTTATTAAAGCTCTTTATTCTTTGCTTGTTTAACCAATTAATCCATCTTGTAATTGAACAAGCATCTTGATTTGCTTTCAAATACCAAATAAATTAATGTATTTAAGCTTTCTCCTGTACACTTAAAGAATATGATTAGACACCAATAAATGAGAATGTTTTGTTATCATAAAAAACACATGGACTCAACATTCTCTCTCTTATTCTTGATGATGACAAAGCACTCATAGATTAAAAGTGCAATGTTTATGTTCAATATGAATGCTTTAAATCTTTATGCATAACGAGGATTGCTTGTCCTTAATTAATGCATCTAGTTTTCTTTAAGATTTACAATAAAATATTTATAATATCCACAGTAGTTTAATAAGATATACAATTTTCACAGTAGCTAAGTAAGATATATTGAATATCCATTATAACTATCACATATTGAATATCCATTATAACTAGCACATAATATTCAACAAAACCATAATTAAGCGTCACACACATAAAAACCTATCAAACTCTATTTAACTTAGTCTTCCTTCTCCCCCTTTTTGTCATAATTGAAAATGATATTCAAAACTCCTTTTTAATGAGTGCATCTAGATTTTCTTTTAATCTTTAAGTTAGACTTTAATGAATGGGAAACATAAGCACTCATACAACTAAGTCATACAAGCTTATATATATAGTTTAATAACTTTAAGAGTCAAGCTTGTAACTATGTAAGAGCAAATGTATGAGAGGTAAATAATTTCAAGAACTTGTCAAGGATCACTCAAATAATGTTCAAGCAAATTTGATCATTTTGTCATAATCAAAATTGTAATAATTTTAAAGTTAACAAGCTCGCCCTTTTTGATATGACAAAACTATGAGCATGATTTGGCATTTGAAATGATTTTAAAATCTCCCCCTTAACATATGCATAAAATTAAATTTGCTCATAAAGCTTTCCCCTCTTTTTTTTATATCAAAAAGGTTAAGAAATGTGAGCATTAAACACTTAAGCTCAATAAATATTGGTTAGCAAAAATCATCAAGAATATAAGCATTAAGACCACGAATATGTAACCATAAAGCCACCAAGTCATCATATATATGCACTTAATATCCTTAATTAAGTCATTAAGAAATATAGCTATTAAACACATTCAAGTATTAATTCACCAAGAGAATCATCAATAAAGAATGCCATATGTATATATATATATATATATATATATATATATATATATATATATATATATATATATATATATCTATAAGCGAAATGTGGACATAAAATTTATGAAGTTCAAGAAAGATAAACATAAAGATGTTCAATAAGCACATAAGCTATATTTTAGCTCTAATACCAAGTGTTAAAGCTCAATATACCAATTAATAGATATAAGTAAAATCTCCCTTTTTGTAAAAGCACAATATCAATTATGAGAGATGGAATCATTTTAAAGCTCATTATATCAATTGGTAAAGCACTAGTAAAGACTTCCTTTATCATTAAGCATTCCAAGCATATCAACTACAAGGCTCAAATACATTTAAGAAAGATATGATCAATTTAAAGCTTAAGTGATAAGAGACAATCCTAAATCTTGATGCTAATTTTAAAGCTAAATACTAATTGAAAAACTTAAAGCTTGGTACCAATTTTGCATTTGAACATTCAAGTTTAAGCGAGAAGCAATATAAGGCACAATATCAATTTTAGTGTTCAAAAATATGTTACTAATAGTGAAGAACACTAAATGTTGAATTCTCACCAAACCTTGTTGTTGAAGATCTTAATTCCTCATGATATCAATTACAATGATTAACTCCCCTTTAAGAAATCATAAGCTCAACATAAATTATTAGAGATCTTTAATAGATCAAACGTTAGGAGAGAAATCATGAGTCTAAAATAAATGAGCATTCAAATGGATATTCAATTTATTTCCTTAATACTCAAGTATTCATGGAATTAAATGAGAATGAGCATTTGAATAGATGTTCAACATAGGTATCAAATACTCATATTTTTCAAGATATTTACAAAGTAGTTCTTTTGCATGCTCAAGGTATCATTAATCATCAAGCATCATTCTCAAATATTATTAAGCATTATCTAGCATTACCAAGCAATATCAACCAAGCATTTTTCCAAATCATTTACAAGTAAGCATTTCAATAAATATTCTCCAAATTATAAATGACGTTAGCAATTCAAGAAGAATTTTCTCATCAAGAAGATATCATTATCAATAAAGTATTACCAATACATTTTGCCCTTATTGCAATCATGCAAGAGAATATTATGATCAAGTAAGCACTAGCATGATTACAAGAAATACAAAGGCTATTTTCATTAATCATGATTCTAACTTTGTTTAATGAAGTGCAAGTATGATTTCAATTTTCACAAATATATAGAGATATACCAAAAAAATGCAAGCATTGAACTTTAATGTGGTACATGCTATTTCTGAATAATTCATGATTCATGAGTGATATCAATTGTTAGGGAATATTGAAAATAAAGCACTCAACTCATGAATATATTAAAAGTGAACATTTAATCATTAATGAATGCCAATTGTCAAGATTCAAAAAAGAGATATTCAATCAAACCACATTAGGCATTCATTGCTAACTAAAGCTATAGGCTATATTTTATTTGACATGTCAAGTTATTTATGGTAACCTATAAGCCAAAGTTGGATGCACACTAAATTTTTAGATGATGTTAACATTTAAGGCTCAATGAAGACATAGTCAACATTCAAATGCATATTGAAAATAAATTCAACCATGTCAAGATGCAATATATGTCATGATCAAACTTGACAATTAAATTCATAATCAAATGCATAGCTCAAATCAAGTTTTAGACTTCAAACCTTAAGGTCAAGTAAAATGAAAAATCATGTAAGCATGTGTCTTGACCAATATAATAGATGAACCAAAATTTATTTTCATGAAGTTCAACAAGTTCATCATGATCAATTTCATAAGTATAATCCAAGAATCAATCTTAAAACAATCATTTAAGCACAATCATAAAGCATATTTGAAAAATAGATCTTAAGATTCATTGAAAAGTTTTTTCAACATAAGCACATGAACATTTCATTCTCAAGAAATGATATTTTTTATGTAAGCACATAAATTTAAGCTTTCATTAATAATTTTTTTATTTTTCAATTTTAACATTGTAAAAATAAGGAAAATATGTATTTTCATCAAATGGTCATGAAATTGTTTATAATGCATGTTTTCAAGAATAAAAAACATTACTGACAGATATTCATGAAAGGATTTAATGCAGTGTACAAAAAGTGAAGTAAGAAGACATTTTAGAGCTCAAAACCTATCCATTTCAGCATCAAAGCACTTAGAAGTCAACTACAAAACTTTAGGGGTCGACTATGCTTGATTTCTGCACCATAAAAACCAGAAAAAGTGTAGACAATGCAATTTGCTATGGTGCCACGGTTCCAAATCAGGGATTTATGTAGACATGAATTGTATTTTCAAAATTACCATGTTTAAATCATCATTTGGAGCATGTATAGCTTAAGATTCTTCAAGGAAAACATGTGAACTCAAAATAAGACTTTTATTGCTCATTGTTAACAAATGTTAATAGTTGAAAGGCTTATTTGAAGAATCATGTCTCAAATATGTTCAGGTACGCTCAATTTTCATCATGAATCATAAATATATTTATCAAATGTTCAACAAGCATGTTAGGCAATGTTAAGCATGACAATCAATTAATCTAATATTCGCAACATTTTTCAACATAAGGCATATTTGTTCAATTTATTATGCCTTCAAAATGACAAGTATTACAACATGCCATCAAACTATCACATTTAAGATTATGCTTAAGAAAATACTTTCACTCAAATTCACAAGTCATGAGAGAAATATCAATCAAAATGGAATTTGAGATCAATTTCAATCAAAAGAATAAAGAAGTTTTGCAAGAAAATGATTTGATAAAGATTTGATCTTTCTTTTCAAAAGTCTTGCACTTGAAACATGTAAGATTTTAGTTGGACATGCTTTGTGCAAAATTATGAGATCAATGTCATTCAATTTTGTTTAATTATGTGCTAAATGATTTATGAAATATGCGATAAGCATAATGAAAATTATCTTGCATGTTAAGGATCATTTTCAAATATTCCACAATCATATGCCAAAAATGCCGTTATGACCATTCAAGCTTACAAGCCAGCATGCACATCTAATAAGAACAAGTCTTAGTATTTTCATCATGGAATAAACTTGTCCAGTTCATAAATCATTATAAACTAAAGGGTGGCAAACATTTTTCTCATATAAGCTCATTTTGCTTTAAAAATACAAATTCAAGTAGTCAAAGCTTCTCATGCTCAATTTTAACCAACTTGAGACATTCAAATAAGTCTTAAATGACACAACAAAGTTGTTCAAGTGGTCAAATTATCTTAGACATAAAGAATCAAAAAGTCAACTATTCAAACTCAATTTTCCTTGTTTATACTTCTAGAATAGGCAATTATGCAAATCAATCAATCTTAAGAATTTGACAACCAAGAAAAATAACAACAAACAATTAAAGTTCACAATTTGACAAATAAATGACTTTTGGTATAGAAATCACTCAATTTCCATTGTGTGTCTAAAAGGCATTCAATCTCCAAGAAATTTTTTCCTCCTCACTTTAGCGCACTTATAAGAGACACTTTTCATATGATCTTTGATATCCAAATTGCTTTGGATCCTTGATAGTTAGTCTCATTATACAAAGTTCATTTTGAATCCATGCTTGTTCAACTCTATAACTAGGTATTTCTTAATTGAACAAGTGTGTGAAATATGACCATGAAAGTTACAATAAATGCATTTGGTCATCTTTGAAAGAGGGGAATTCATGAAAGCTTTTTGCTTTTCATTTGTCAAATATTCTAGCTTTATCTAAATTCTCTTTTCCCAAAACAATTAATGCTTTCATTAAGCAATCATTTTCAACATTAAATTTTGAAATCATTTTCTTGTATTTCAAATTCATTTTCTCATATTCACATAAATATTTTCAAATCTTTTGCCAATGAATACAACTTTGTTAAATCAATGTCAATCACATGGCATACATGAGAATCAAAGAAAACTTAAAATCTTCTGTCACAAAGTTGAATACTGCTCAATTAGTCATGCGGCTTTTAACAAGTAAAACATGCTTGATTTGAGTTTAAGAAGTTTACCAATGGTTCCAATTCCTTGGATGATACCTTTGGAGTTGTCACCAAAAAAGACACTATTGCTTTTCTTTCTAACAAGCTTGACAAATGAATTTTTATTTCTATTCATGTGCTTTGAGTAGTCACTATCCAAGTACCAAGGCTGCCTCTCATTTGGTTGAGCTTTCAAACATTATTCATTTCTCTCTTGCTCAACCTATAATATAATTTTTTATTTCTTTTTCAAAGGTATCCATAGTTCTTTGGGGTTAGTAAGCACATAAGAACCTTTAGGCACCAAAACCATCTTGGTTTTGGAGAGGTTGTTACCCTTATAATAACAATCATAAAAGATATGACCTCTCTTGCCTTAAGCATAACAATGGAATGAAGATGGATCATTTTTCCTTCTAAAAAAACCATTTCATTTTGGTTTTTGTTCTTTGTACAACTTCAGTTTTGATCTCTCTTTTATTGAAGCTTTAAGAGCAACATTCTCATTCAATGCCTTTTGTAAGGCCTTATTTTTGCTCTTTAGTTCCAACTTCAAAGATTCAAAATCTATTTTGGACTGCTCCATCTCAATTTGAAAAGCATTTCTCTAATCAAAAGTAGATACGAAATCACATATAATTTTTTCTAATTCATCATCTAAAGATAAAGCTTTCTTTTTCAAAACTTTATACTTTATAGCTAACTTCTCAAATTCAACAGATAAACAATCATACTCATCTTGAAATTCATCTAAGAAATATTAGATAAATAAGAAATTATCTCAAGTTGTTTATCTTTGGCTATCAAGCAAAAGTTGGCTCTTACTTCTATTTCTTCCTAAGTTTCCTTCCTTCCTTTCTTCTTCTTTTTTTTCCTCCATCCCTTGCTCATATGTGAGGAGTGAGCCATATATCTCATCAAGGGTGATGACATTAAGATCTTTGTCTTTTCAAATTGCTATCACCTTGAGCTTTCAAGCCTTTGGTAAGCTTTTAAGCAACCTATTTACCACTTCATGTTCAAGAATTTCTTTCCCAAGTTGCTTTAGCTTGCTGACAATGTTGGTGATGGTTGTGATGTCTTCTCCTAGTTTCATGTTGAACATCTTGTACTTGTGAGTGAGAAGAGCAATCTTGGACTCCTTAACTTGCGAAGTCCCTTCATGAATGATCTTCAATTTCTTGCAGATTTCTTTAGCTGTTGTACGAGTAGAAACTTTGTTAAACTCATTGAAATTTAGTGTACAATGGATAATGTTTATGGCTTTAAAGTTTATTTGCACTTTACTCATTTCAACTTTAGTCCACTCATATCTGGTTTTGGGAGTTTTCTCACCAGGTACAAGATCTAATTTTGTAGGAACATAAAGACCTTTAGTGACGACATCCTACATTTCATAATTAATAGCCTTTATGTAGATGAAAACCTTAATACTCCAAAATTGGTAATTTGTTCCATCAAATAGAGGAGGCCTATTTGTGGATTAGCCTTCAGCCATATTAAAATTTTGGGTAGTCATTAGATCTTCCCTTTAGGATGTTAAGCCTTTAAAATCGAAGGTTAAGCTTTAATACCACTTGTTGGTCTCAATGGAGTGCTAAAGGGTGAGTGAATAGCACTTTTAAAAAATTTGAAGGAAACTTTTAATGTTGAAAAACTTTTGAAGGATTTTAAAAAGGAGAGTTTAAAACTTGCAAAAGCAAAAAATCATCAAGTAAAAAATGGGTAAAGAGAAGTGGACAAAACACAAGAATTTATAGTGGCTTGGTCCCTTTGACCTATATCCACTACCTTGACCTCCTAATCAAAAAATTTCAACCTTGCTTCACTAAACTAGTGGAATTGATAGCTTCCATTAAGTTTTACAAGGTGAGCTTATAACCTAAGCTCAAAACCCTTACAAGATTCCCTAAGCTTTCCTAAGCTGCGTTTACCTTTAAGTGTCTCTCATACTTTAAGTAAATAAGAAATAGAGAAAAGATGAAGTATAATTGATCATTTAGCTGATCTAAGATGTATAAAGATAAGCTCAAACACCTTTTCAAATGATGGGAGTGAAATACAAGTGTAAAGAGAAGGTTATTGGTCTTTTAAGCTTAAAATCACTTTGGATGCCTTCTCTCTACCATTTCTGACTATTTAACCCTTTATTTATACTTGGAGGATAGTTTCTAGTTGTGAAAAATAGTTTTGGAGTAGAAATAGTAATTATTTTGTCTTCTAGTGACTATTTTCAAATTGCTGGCAGTAACTCTTTAACCGATTAAAGGTGAGCATTAGCTGATTAAAGCTTTTCTATCTAAAAATTTGCTTCATTGTGTTAACCAGTTAAAGGTGGCTTTAACTAATTAAGAATATTTTGTTTTCAAACTTCTTCAACTAGTAGTCTTCTTTTAATTGGTTAGTCATCTCTTTTAACTGATTGAGGCTTCTCTTCGACTAATTGAGGCTTTTTTTCTTTCAACTTTAAGTGGTTGAAATTAGCGTTAACTAATTAAAATATCTTCAAATTTGAATTCCTTCATTTGACGCCATTCAACGGTCAACTTCATTTTGAATTTGAATTTTGGTATTTTTTAAATATTTCAAGTTTGATCCTTAATCAATTAACTCATTTGGTTAACCAATTAATAAATTTCTATTTTGTGTCCAGGATCCTCTTAATTGATTAAGCCTTGTGTTAACCAGTTAAGACCTATTTGCTTGTCCTTAGTGTAGTGCCCAAAAGTGCTTTAACTGATTAAGGATCTGTGTTAATTAGTTAGGACTATTCTGCCTTCATTAAAGCTCTTTCTTCTTTACTTATTTAACCAATTAACCCATTTTGCAACTGAATAGGTTCTTGATTTGCTTTCAAATACCAAATAAATTAATGAATTTAAGCTTTCTCCCACACACTTAATAATATTATTAAACACCAATAAATGGAATGTTTTGTTATCATAAAAAACACAAGGAGTCAACATTCTCTCTTTTATTTTTGATGATGACAAAACACTCTTAGATTAAGATTGCAATGTCTATGTTCAGTATGAATGCTTTAAATCTTCATGTATAATGAGGATTGCTCGTCTTTAGTTAATGCATCTAGTTTTCTTTAACGATTTGCTATAAAATATTTATAATATCTACAGTAGCTAAACAAGATATATGATATCCATAGTAGCTAAGCAAGGTATATTGAATATCCATAATAACTAGCACATAATATTCAACAAAACCATAACTAAGCATCACACACATAAAGCCCTATCAAACTCTATTTAACTTAGTCTTCCTTCTTCCCCTTTTTGTCATCATTGAAAAATATATTCAAAACTCTCTCTTAATGAGTGCATCTAGATTTTCCTTTAATCTTTAAATTAGACTTTAATGAATGGGAATGCTAAGCACTCATACAACTAAGTCATACAAACTTATAGATATAGTTCAATATCTTCAATAGTCAAACTTGTAACTATGTAAGAACAAATGTATGAAAGTTAAATCATTTCAAGAACTTGTCAAGGATCAGTCAAACAATGTTTAAGCAAACTTGATCATTTTGTCATAATCAAAATTATAACAATTTTAAAGCTAACAGATAAGTGAGGGATCAATCAACAAGTTGTAAAGTCACAAAAGTAGGCTTAATTTTCCCCAAACCTAGTTGTCGATAAATTGACAGCAACAACAAATTTATACTTGCAACCTAATCACATAAAGCTTTAGCAAAACATAAGGTACCAATAGTACATGGAATAGTAAAACTATCTGCATCTTTAAGTTTTGGTGAAAACTTTTTCTGAATTATCGCACTGTATTTCTCAATAGGTGCAATAGTCTCAAACTCACTTAATTTCCTCTTTTTACTCAATATGTCTTTCAAAAATTTCATGTAACTGGACATATTTTCCAAAGTTTTAGCAAAAGGAATATTAATATGAAACTTTTTAAATACCTCAATAAATCTTTGAAATTGATTATCAAGCTTCTACTTTTGGAAACATTGAGGAAAAGGTGGAGGAAGTGGTTGTGAAGGATTCAATTGTGATTTTTCTATCTTAGATTTTTCACTAGAATTTTCCACCACAATTTCCTTTTCAACATCAATAACAATTTTTTTTTCCAGCAAACTTACCTGAATCTTTGGATTGCAAATTACTATCACTTACCTCTTTTTCACTTTTAAGTGTGATTTCCTTACAATGCTCCTTATCTTCTCTCTAGGATTAAGTTCAGTATCACTAGGTAAAACACCTTGAGGTCTACTATTAATAGCATTAGCTAACTGACCCATTTGTGTCTCAAGATTCCTGAGTGATGCTGCTTGACTTTGGATGACAACATCATTCCTAGCCATATACTACATAAACATTTCTTCCATAGTTGACTTTTTATCAAGCAAAGGAGATTTAGCTTGTGGTGGAAAACTGGGAGGAAAATTTGGCTTTGTTACTAAAGAGGATCCTTGATTGTTACCCCATGAGATGTTAGGATTATTTGAAATGCCCCATACTTTGATATGGTGATAAATAAAGTTGGTCGGATGCAAATTGAGGCATAATAAGGAACTTTGGGAACCAAAGAGATAAGATAAAAATTTTTAGAATAAAATAATATTTTATTAATGAAATAATATTAAAATATTAATATTTAGCCGGATGTCGAAATCAGTCATGAAGAAGGATCATATGGTTGATCCAAGTAGGGGAGAAGATGTCAAGCCTGACTCTATAAAATACTTGTCATGACATACATGTGATGGATAGCATGTTTGCATGCTAGGAGAGTCTCGAAAAATTTATAAAAGTCGGTATTGTACCTAGAGGTACAATAAAGTTGACTTAAGCCTCGAATTAGATCAAATAGAGAATTTAAGATGAAATTAAGAATATTAAAGTCCCATAATGGTTTAATATGGTGATTTGGAGTTCGAGGATTAATTTGGAGTTAAATTGAAAATTTTACTATCTAGGGGTAAAATGGTAATTTTACCACTCGAGGAAAAAATGGAAATTTTTTTTAAAGATTTTGATCATATTTGACTTATTGGAATATGATTTGAGGTTGAGAAGTGAAAAAAAATGGTGATCCAGGTATTTTTCAGAGTATAGGGGTAAAATGGTAATTTTGTTACCCTAGGGGCAAAATTATAATTTTCCTCCACCAGAACACTTGTCCAGCACATGGATTTTACCCAATTTTATCATGGATAATTGAAAGAATTTATATGGTGGAGAGAGAAAGCTTAATAGTTAGGAAATAAAAATGGACTAATGAAATGGTGACACATGGCATATTTATAACCATTAAATATTTGGCTTATAAATTAACACAAATCAGCCCATTTTCTCTTCATATGGCCGGCCAAACAAAGAGCAAAGGAAAACAAAGGGAAAAAAGAAAAACCAGAACCCTAGGTGGGAAAATTCAAAGGAAAATTGGTGGATTTGAAGGAATCAAGCAATCAAAGGTAAAATTTCTTGATTTTGACTTGTGATCTTCCTTTCCCATGCATTTCTCCTTATTTTTCATGGTTAAATTTCATGTTTTCATGGTGAATTCATGGCTGCCCAAATGGGTATGGAGAGAGAATGAAGTTAGATTGATTTGATTTTAAGTTATGTTAGTGTTTTTAGTTAGTTTAGCATATTTAGAACCAAAACAACAAGAAAATAATTCATTTTCCCCCATCACCATCATTGGCCGAATTTTCTAGGGAGGATATTGTAGTTGAAATTGATGATATTTCATGATATTTGGGTGATATTTGACGTTTGGTGAGGCTAGAAATTTAATGGGAAATTTTGGTGTGAAAATATGAATTTTTACCTAATGTATAGACATGTGTGATTATTGACCCGGGACTGATAAATTGAATCTCATTCACAATCACTAAGGTAATTTAGGTATAATTGGAGTGTAGAAAGTGAGAGGAATTGATTTGGAGTTAAATTGGAGATTTTAACCGATTAGACCGATTATAGTGTGACTTAGGTCGAATATCACATTTAAGTGATTAATCAGACATTTTACATCCCATCGCATGCATTCATTTAGATTTAGCGAGCCTAAAATAGTTTATGATAAATTAACACAATTTATTGAAATTCGTGTCACATATGATGTTAGGTAGTGAGCCCTTTAACAAGGGTGGAGAGATTGTGCCCGAAGATCGGGAATAGGAGTATATCGAACTCCTAGTACTGTGAGTAACCTTACCTTCATTTTTATTATCTAAAGTATGTTTTTAATCGACTTTGGTGAAATTTTATGAAAAGGAGTTTAAATGGTAAATCTTTGTGTTTTACAAACAAAATGTATTTACATGAAAGGATTTTATAAAGTGTCTTGAAATCGAATAATGATTTTAAAAAATAGAGTAATTGGAGACCACTTGTTATATTGTAAATTTATGATTTGAAATCAAATGGCTTATGACAATATTTGCATGAATGGTTGAATTGATATTTGTGTTGAAATGTATGAAATTTGTATTTAGCCTTGAAAGGCTGTGAATTACAATAATTGCCATATCATGTTATTGAATTTTATTGTATGGTGGGTTTAGCTTGCTGCAGTGGGCAGATTCTGTGGACCAGCCTATTAGAGGGGCGCAGAATCCGGATATATATATGTACCTCGGTCGGAGAGACGCGTAAGGTATCTCTTGAGGTATGGACAGAGTTCACGTCACGCCGAACCACCTCGTGATGATGAACTCAGCTAACGCCAAGGAATGATTGTGTTTTTCAAACTAAAAATATGTTTTACGTGTATACGAAACTTTTTAACAACCTTGGCGGGCTCAAGTGTACGCCTCTGATCAAGGTGTCATCGAGTACTATTTGATGGCATGAGCCAAATGTTTATGAAAGTCATAAGCCTTAATGAGAAATTAAATGAAATACAACCGTTTGCATGGGTTGGGATGAATTTTCAAATTATGAAATACTTAAAATGATGGGATATTTTAATTGTCTCATTTTACTCGGCTTTAGTTTATTTAAATGATGTTTGTTTACTCACTGAGATTTTATAATCTCACCACCCTCATTTTCACCCATTTCAGGCTCATAGTAGGCTGTAGATAGCTGATTCCATCAATGGCTTTTATTGGATTAGCATCCTCCACACAGTAGGTTCACAGTTTCTTTAATTTTGGTTATTATGGGCCCACTTGATATTGTAAATTTAATAGTTTATTGTGCTACAATATGATGAAATTATTTTGTTTTTACATTACAAAAAGTATTTACGCATAACTCCAAAATTTCTGTTCATAAGAAAATAAAATATTTTATTGAATATTTTGTTTTATCTTCTTATTATATTCAAATAATTATAATTTCATTTTAAATAAAGGTTTTAGATGCCTAAACTTATTTTTAATTGTGAATTATGCGATTGGTACTTGTTTACTACATTTTTAACTGGTTTCGTAATTTTCAGTGAAAAATGACCAAAATGCCCCTATGAGACAAATTTTTATTTTATTTTATCAGTTTTAAGTTGGAAATAGTTCAAAATCCTTTAGAACATAATATTTGGCAACAGTTACTCACCGGGGGAAATAAGAAACTGATATTAAGCCTTGTAGGGTTTCGGTTGGCATTATGGGAGATGAGTACCTATCGGGGCACTGCGGCTGTTGTCACGGGCTTGAGGGAAGTTTCGGGTCGTGACATTATTCCTCCAACCAGGATTGCAAGTGTTGGAATATAGATTATTCTGTTACCTATTAAAATTTCCAATGAACTATGCAGATTCAGCAGTAATGGGACACTGATCACTGGGATGCCTATCTCCACATAACTCACATGTTGAAAAAGGACTTTGAATAACATTAACACCCAACGTATCAATTTTCTTAGTGATAGTAGCCAATTATGCTGTCAATGTATTAATTGCATCAAGCTCATGAATACTAACAACTTTTGTTGGACCAAATCTCTCGTATGGCAATTGATAATTTTTGGAAGCCATCTCCTCAACAAGTCATAAGCCTCATTAATGGATTTACTCATTAGTGCTCCTGCTGATGTAGCATCAATGGTGGTTCTAATTGGTCCCGGCAAACCATTATAGAAAGTCTAAACTTGCAGCCATTTAGGTAACCCATGATAAGGACATTTCTTAAGCAAATCCTTATAACTTTCCCAAGCCTTATATAGTGATTTAAAATTGAATTATGTAAAATAGGTGATATCATTTTGCATCTTATCTGTCTTAGCTAGTGGAAAGAACTTAGACAAAAATTTTTAGCCAAATCATCCCAAGTACTAATGGAACCAACTGAAAGAGAATTTAACCAACTTTTTACCTTGTCTCTTAGTGAAAACGGGAAAAACCTCAATTTAATGTCATCATCAAAAACACCGTTAGCCTTGAATGTATTGCAAATCTCAAAGAAATTCACAATATGTGCATTAAGATTATTATTCAGTAATCCCCTAAAGTAAACTAAAGTCTGAATCATCCGAATGATTGCTAACTTAATCTCAAAGTTATAGGCTTGGATGGTAGGTCTATAGTTGCTAGAATGAAGCCCTTAAATGATAAGTACAACATATTCTTGTAAGGACTTGTTCTCTTCTCGTTAATCAGTCATTGTTTTGAATTGAGTTGATGCTTGTGAATTTTCTTTCCAAAGTTCTCGAAGAGTCTTTTCAATTTCTAGATTAAAAGGAACAATCTCTAAACTTCTCACTCTTCGCATACATGACCAACAGTACCTGAAAACAGAGAATAAGAAAATTTGAAAAAAGACTAAGATTGTTTGGTATTAATATTAACAAAGAAAATTTGAAACAATTTGAAACTAAGACTAAGACTAAGACTATGCAAGTGCACGTATCGTTAACAAGTAATATAATAGAAAGCAAAGTTCGTTCCCATGGAGAATTACTCAAATTTTTTTGCTAAGTACTAAAATTGACACAATTTAATCTTATCCTACAACTGAATTTAAAGTTATTGCAAATTAAAGAAGCTAAAACTAAAACTTAAAACTGAAAGCAAAAGTAAAAATTTAACTAGAATCAATCAACTAAAAGTCTAGAACCACAATATCCCCTCAATGTTTCATTTGAATCTCTTCTACTCTCTTTCTGCTTACTAGATAAGCTTTAGGTGTAACTTCAAGTTCTAATATATTTATAAGTTTCTTCTGATGTTCTTATAAAAATATCTTCCTTAACCAACTTACTATATTCTTATGTTAATTGAAATAAAGAAAGACTCATTAAGCTTAGACTTTAATTATGGCTACATATGACATGTAAGTGTATTCCTACCCTACACGTAAATCAAATCAATCATCTTATGTAATTGATATTGAACATATGCTATTTCATCCACGGCTTACTCTAAACTCCCTCTTCTAGTTCTATTTAGGTTTCCAAATCAATCTAATTGGTGATCAAGCAATCAGACGCATTAAGAGCAGAATTGAAATAAAGAAATCAAACACTATCAATGATAAGCAATAAAGAATATTAAATATTCAGACCACGTATTGGGTTCAATTATGATTCTAGATTAAAAATTTAGTTCCACATAACTACTAAAAACATTATCCAAAAAAGAAATTTAACCATGAAAACTAAACAAAGAAAGTATAAAGATGATAAAAGAAGAAAGAATTGCAAGGTTTGTCAAGTCTTCGATCCGCAATCTTCTTTGTTTTCCTTACTTTCTTGCTAGCTTCAATACCTCTTTTTCTTTAGAACAACTTTGCTGAATTGTTGTTTTTATGTACTTCTGAAAGATGGATTAAATAGGGCTCAATTGTTTTGTCGAAATAGAAGTCCAAATACATAAGAAGTTTTCTCAAACATGTGAGTGCCACGGCCTTCTTCCTTGGGCATTGCGATGCTGTAGTTTTGGTCTATTTTTTTTTAATTTTCTATTTGGGTGTTACGGCATTGCCTTCTTGGTTGTCATGCTGTCGAGTACTCTATTTTTCTGAAGTGTCATTGCCTTGTCGGTGCACCGCGGTGCTACTTCCTTCCATGACTGTGACCCTCTTTGCATTGTCTTGAAATTTTAGGTTCTGCTACACTACTTTGACTTGTGATACGATTTTTTCCTTATTTACAGCTGAACTAGGCAAAATGGTAAACATAAAAGTTGTAGCTCTACCTCTTATCTTTCCAATGGTTGAAGAATCATGTCAATTAGACTTCTATAATGAAGGATATGATCGAAATACCAGAACATGTGCAATGGAAGTTGGCACCTTAAATGTATGCTTCTTCACAAATATCACCCTTTCCATAGCACACCTACAAAAGCAACAAACTAACTTGAATAATAATTAAACTTAAAGCAAAATATTAGAAAATAACTTAAAGTAGTTGAACCCAATATAATTAACTTAAATAAAATAAATGACTTAAAATAACTAGTACTTAAACGAAATCTCAAGAACTTAGACAAAATATACCTAAAATTGTGACCAAATAACTCTATAAAATAGAGTTATCACTTTCCCCTCATTCCATGTGTCTCTTAGATTCATACCTTGTTTGCCTATTTAGGTTTTTAGCGTATGTGTTTTCTTTCTTGTGTCCAAGCTGCCCATTTTGGGTTTTCAACTTGAATTTCCCTTCATTCACTTGAAGAATTCAAAATTTTCCCAAGATGGATATATGAATCTGAAAAGAAGGCTCTTCAATTTAAATATCCATACTTGATTGAAATGGACTTTTCTAGGTATGAAATGTAGTCTAGGGCAAGGACTTCTATAAGAAAAGGTAAATAGGCCCAAAACATGTGTTTAAGGATAATCAAAACAAGGATCATTTCTTGTCATGTGAAGGATTCTCCTTAAGACCTTAGTCTTTGTATGCTTTTTGAGTCCCTTTTACTTTTTTTTATACTTTTTCTTTCTTCATCATTTTTTTCATATTTTTCTTTGCATGATGTTGAGACCTAATGAATACAAGGCATTTTTTTTCCTTGAAGTAAGACCACTATCATTAATCCTTCTCTACATTTTCCCTTAGTGTGGAAGGTGATTCTTAGTTAAGGTTCAATTTAAAAAGAATCCAATAAGCTCAAAGGGGATAACAAGTGGATAATTTGTCATCTCAAGTATGATTACTTGCTTTAAAAAGAAATCTTTGAAGATTTTCTTTCAATTTGCGTATCTCAAGTGCATGATGTTACCATAAGTTTTTCCTTAACATTTCGAGCTTGATTCACCTCAATTTCTGCTTGATTAGTTTACACTCTAATTTCAACAACAGCTTGTATACCATGACATCTATGCTAAGTTTTGACATGATCATGCGAACACATTCACATATTTTTGAAGAAATGTCTTTTTGTTGGCGATAATGGCATGCCAATTAATTTTTTCAGTTACTCCTTGATAAGGTGTGATCTGTCATTCTTCTTGCTGACCATTTTAACAAGTCAAGAGACAAAGTGTAATCATTTGCATTCTCTTCATTCTCAAGTTCATTAACGTTTGTGTTTCTTTCAAAATCAAATCCTAGATTATTATCATTGTCTTCACATTTATTATTCAAATGCTTAGAAATGGGTAAATTGAAGAAATGTAGGGATATATCATGAAATTAATGCATGGAAGAGGAGATATAAAATGAAAAAAAATGCCCTTCATACATTTAAACCTTCCTAGTGCTCTTAGGCAGAAGCATGGGACCATATGGGTCATTTCATGAAACAAAGAAACCCATCCTACTTAAAAATTTTAAATGCTCTTGGGCATAAGCATTAATGATTTTGATTCATTGTGTCACTATCTAAAAGGTTTATGCATGTGTGGTAACTCTATCGCCTCTCAATTACTTAGCTCCAAAGTGTTGCCCCTCATTTTCATTCTTTTCTTTATTGATCATTTGCATAAACCATCTCGTCACCCAAAGCATTTACTAATGCCCCTGTGATTGGGTAAAGGATTTTTGTTGATGTTCGGCTCTGCTTTCTTTGAAAAGTTTAATAGTCCAACCTTGATCAAACCTTGCACCTTACATTTTCGTGCTGTGCAATTTTCTGTTGAATGTCCTTGAATCCCATAGTGGTAGTCACAATGAGCATTGGCATCATACCATTTTGGGTAAAGAGGCTTTAATGGGTTGAAGTGGACTGGTGCTAAAAGATAACGTTCAATAAGTTGAGGAAGCATAATTTTATAAGATATGGGAATAAGGTCAAACTTTTCTTGAATATTTCTAAGTTCCCTAGCATTATTTAGTCAACTTGTGGATTGGGTTGGTGGTGATGGTGTTGGTGGTGGTTGGACTTTTGTTTGGAAAACTAGTTATAAGGCCTATTGGTAAGGATAAGGGTTTTAGGAAATATTATTTAAGGTGGGGTAATAAGGTTGGTCAGTGGGATAAGGTTAATAGGAATGTAACCTCTTGCTTAATGCCCCTCATATGTGATTTCTTGTGCTTCACCTTCTTTCTTCTTTGGCATGTTTCTTTCGTAAGATTTTCAATCTTGTCACTCTTGATTAGCTTTCAATTATTTCACTCGACAAAACCATATCTGCAAAGTTCTTGGTGGCATTTCGGATTAACCTTCCATAGTATGGGGTCTTCAGAGTGTTAACAACATGATTATTATTTCTTTCTCAATCAATGATGGCTAGACTTGTGAGGCAATATCTCTCAATCTCTGAGCATAGTCCTTAAAGCCTTTAGTAGCTTTCTTTTCCATGCTTTGTAAGGTCAAACGATTTGGAGCCATGTTTGCCACATGTTTGTACTAAGCTAAGAATGCTTGTGCTAAGTCCTGCCATGAGTGCACATGGCTTTTATCCAACTTGTTGTACCATCTGATGGTTGATCTTGTAAGGTTGTCTTGAAAACAGTGGATCAACAACTTATCATTGTAAGTGTGAGCAGCTAACTTACAACAATACATGGTGACATGTGTCATTGGACATTTAGTACCATCATACTTCTTGCAATCTGAAACCTTGAACTTGGGAGGAATCACTAGTCTAGGTACAAGACTCAATTTTAATGCATCAATGAAACCCAAAGCATCTATCACTTTCATAGGACGCAATTGTTTCTCTAAAAGGTCAAACTTTTATTGTGCTTCTAGATTATCCATAGCCTTAGACATACCTTTATTCAACTTTTCTTGTTCTCTTGTATCATCTAAATTTGGAACTTTAATAGGATTAACGGGGTTTACTCCAAAAGTGGTCCCTTGCATCGATTATTGTCCGCCATTATAAGGATGTTCTCTCATAAGTGGTATAGGGTATTAATGTTGGTTTTGAGATACTGGTGGTTGGTACGTGGAATTATTATTGCTTGAGGTCTGTTGGCTAGCTTGGTTGGCAAGTTCTTCAACCACTGTTTTCCCTTTGCTAATGTTCATAATCAGCTCCATCATCTTAGCCAATTGTTCTTTCATTTCTTGTTGAATCTTCTCCATTTGATCCATTCGCATAGCTTTTTCACTTTCCATGATATTGGTTTGTAAACAAGTATCATATGGGCGACAAGCAAATGGTTTTAGTGGTTGAGCTAGCTTGAGGACCCTTCATTACCATAAATATTAATTATGATGCTTTTCATGTTATTGTGTAAATGCATGTTCTAAATATGTTATGATATTCGCCACACAATGATAAATAACAAAGAGATATTTTCTTTTGTCATATATCACATGGAAAATATCCTTATGCGATGGATGCATGATGTAAGGGCGTAATTGTGAAAAGATAAAAATTAAACAAATTAATACAAAACAAGATATTGCAGATATCCATATATGATTGGTGCATGATTGTAAAAAAACAAGTTAACACAAAACAACATATAATACCAAAATTATGTGTAGCTATCTCTGGGTGTTTTTTATGTGATAAGGTAGGAAGGCTCTACTTAGGGTTGAGTCCACAAGGTTCACTATATGCTAGGCTTAAATTAGACATAAAGCTAAAGGTTCCCAAATTGTTCCTCATTGTTGTCCACTTTGGACTAGTAAGGCATCCTCACCCATTATTAGTTACCAAAAGAAAGGGTTCAATCTGAGTGGAAGTATTTCATGTGCCCACATGGAGGTTATCAGCTCACGAAGGGAACTCTACTTCCTCCTAAGAGGGCAAAGCTTGGATTGAAGGCTTATGCATGCAAGTGTTGTGTGTGAATAAGCAAATTATGTGTAAGGTATATGGATAAATAAGTAAAATAAAAATAAATTTAAACTATTATGAATTAAAAGGCTTAAGACACCACATAACTAGTTATAGGCTCAACTCTCGAGTTCCCTAATAGAGTTGCCAAGCTATTATAATGTGTGAGTCTAAAACTTAATAGTTCGACTTAAGAAGAGTTACCATCAATTTTTTTTATTTAGCTGCGATTGACTACTTAGGTGAATCTATTTTCTTAATGAGGTCCTAGGCTTGACTTAGGTTCATTAAAAAAAATAAGTTTTGGTCTGCAAGACAAATTTAGGTTCGGGAGTAAAGTTACATGTGAGGAAGGTATTATCACCCTCACAACACCCATTTAATTGCTACCTAATTAATTATGTGTCTTTTAGCCTTATTAAATTCAATTTTTAATTTTATTTCTATTTTTTCAAATTAAATAAAAGCTCTTTGATATTAAAATATTTCTTGAAAACTCCAACACTAATGGGAAAATTCAAGAAAAATCTCACTTAGAAATTTTTAAGAAACTATCACTCGTAACCTTCTTGAAATTTCATCATTAGAAATATTTATTTATTTATATTATTATTGAAATAAACAAAAACCCTTTGGCATTGAAATATCCTTGAAAACTCCAACACTTATGGCAGAATTCAAGAAAAATCTCACACTTAGAAATTTTCCAAGAGCTATCACTTATAACCTTTTAGAAATTCCATCATTGTAGAGTTTTTATTTATTTTCGTCTTATCAAACTTACATAGAAACATTAATGTTGTGGTTTTATTATTATTTCATGGTAATAATTATTTAAAATAAACCTCTTTTGTAAAAATAATTTACGAGATTACCCCCTAACGCTTATGGCAAGGTCTCATAAACAATTTTACTTTGAAAAATTTAAGAAAGTTACCACTTGTAACCTTCTTTGAAAAACTCATTTAAAAGATTTATGCTTAAATAATTATTATTTAAATTAACCCAGTTTTATGATTCCCTAAAATGTGTCTTATAATTCAAAATCCTTATATTATGCTCATATAAAATCAAATAGTCTAAAGAAAAGAAAAGAAAAGCATTATATTTACCTCCTTGGACTTCAGTACTTAAAACAATGTGGATTCAAGCTAATGAGCTTTAAGAAAAAGAAAAGAAAAAAGAAGAAGAAATTAGGGACCGCTGGTGGCAGGAAAAGGATCGATTGGCTTTTAGACAAAAGTGAAAGAGCCGAACGGTAGAGAGAGAAAATGGAAGAGGGAAATGAGGGAGAGAGGAGAAAATACACATTTTATACTTAGGGTTTGGAGGTTACAAAACAACACCGTTTTGTTACTCACCAAAATCCCTCTCAACATATGAAACGACGTCGTTTTCGGCTTTAGACTTAACTAAGCAGCAGACATCCGTTATTTAGGATATGATTGTGAGTTAAAAGCACTATTGGCTGGTGGTAAAATTGGTTAAAGTCTATTTCATTTAACATGTAGTTAGAGGTTCAAGTCTTCATAATGGTACAAATGTAAATATTTTATTTTTATTAATAAAGTTATTTTTTTAATATTACTCAGTATAAAACTTAATGTTATATTACAAAATTAATTATATAAATATATTTTATTTCCAAATTATATGTTATACTTTGATATATATTACAATATTTGTATAATTAATTATCAATATAAGTTTATAACAAGTATGATAATATATAACTAATAAAATTAATAACTGTAATCATAAAAATGAAATTTACTAGAAGATTACATATAAAATAAATTAATATATATATGTTAATTTTACTATCTCAAATACATACATATTAATACAATAGGTTATATATATATAGATTTTTTTTGAATAATGCATACATATATATTAACTTAATTATAAAGTTATATAAAGTTATATGTAAACATATATATATTAACTCATATACATGTATGTAAACAAATATATTAACTAATATACATAAAGTTGTATGCATACTGTAAGGTATGTAAGCATATACATACATGTATATATTAACTTAATTATAAAGTTATAGAAAGTTGTATGTAAATGTATATGAATTAACTCATATACATATATGTAAACATATATATTAACTCATATACATAAAGTTGTATGCATACATATATGAATTTAACATATACATACATATATATATATATATATATATATTAACTTAGTTATAAAGTTATATAAAGTTGCATGTAAACATATATGTATTAACTCATATACATGTATGTAAACATATATATTAACTCATATACATAAAGTTGTATGCATACATATATATATATGTAAACATATACATACATATATATTAACTTAATTATAAAGTTATATCAATTAAAGAATATAACTTGTACTTTCATATTAATATAATAGGTTAGATATATAGATTTTTTTTGTGAATACTGCAGGTTTAGCTATATATATATATATATATTATAGCTATGATTCTAATTTGTATACATAGATATAATGAATTAATATATTTTAAATATATAATATTAATATGTTTATTATAAATATATCTTATTAATTTATATATATTAACTAATTACAATTAAAACGTACATAAAGTATTAATATTTTTTGTTTAATTTATTATTATATATTATCATGTATTTTTATAAATTTAACAAATTTATTTTTATTTTCTCATAAATTTTTTAATGTTATGAAATTAATGAATTTTGAACTATTAATTTATAATGTATGATTCAATAAAGTTTTAAAAAAATATAAAAAATTATTAAAAGGAAAACAAACTTAAACTTTTAAATATTATATCTTCAATATGTATTTATTTGCTTTTATTAATATCTATTTTTTATAAAAGATTAATAAAATTTATAAAAACTCTAAAATATTTTAAGGAAAAAAATTAAAATTTTACTATTACCAACATAATTTTCCAACGGGAAATTCCGTTGGAAAGTTTGAAGGCTCATTAATTTTTCAAATTTCGTTGAAAATCCGCTGGAAAGATTTCAATTTTTTTTGTTCTTAAGATTTCCAACAGAAAATTTTTCGTTGGAAATCCGTCGGAAAAATTAGTTTTGTTTTTATTCAAATTCCGTTGAAAATCCATCGGAAAGCTTTCAAAAGTTTTTTCTTTCTGATTTCCAACGAAAAATTTTCCGTTGGAAATATCTGCTGGAAATTTTGTTGGAAAATTTGATGGGAGATTTTCTTTGTGGGGTGAACAAATTTTCCAACAGAAATATTCCGTTAGATAATTTTCGTTAAAAAATCAGTTGGAAAAATTAGTTTTGTTTTTGTTCATATTCCATTGGAAATCCATTAGAAATCAATCGGAAAGCTTTCAAAAATTTTTCTTTTCAAATTTCCAACGGATTTCCAACCGAAAATTTTTCGTTGAAAATTTCTGTTGGAAATCTGTTGTAAAATTTGGTGGGAGAATTGTTTTTTTGGCTAACAAATTTTCCAACGGAAATTTTCCGTTGAAAATTTTTCGTTATAAATCCGTCAGAAATTTATCAGAAAATTAGTTTATTTTTTGTTCAAATTCCGTTGGAAATCCGTTGCAGTTTCGTTGGAAAGGTTTCAAAATTTTTTAGTTCTTCAAATTTCCAAAGGAAAATTTTTCGTTGAAAATCTGTTGAAAAGTCTGTTGAAAATGTTGGTCCGGGAATTTTTTTATTAGCAAAATCAGCCTTTTCCAACGGAAAATTCCGTTGGAAAATTTTCGTTGGAAATCCGTCAGAAATAACAGAAAAAATTTTTGTTTGCCTTCCGCTGGAAATCCGTTGGAAATTTCCAACAGAATTTTTTCCGTCGGAAATACTGTGTTTTTTTGTAGTGAAGGTGACCCATTGTCACCTTATAATTTTTTTCGTTATGTATGGAAAGACTAGCACATAGTATTCGTGCAGTAGTGAAGAATGGGATATGGAAAGCCTATTAAATTGGGTAGATATGAACCTTCTTTCATGCATCTTTTCTTTGTAGATGACTTAATTCTATTTGTGGAGGCTTCTAATGCTTAAATGGAAGTTATCAAAACAATCTTGGAGACTTTTGTGCTTGTTTTGGTGGAAAGGTAAGTATTGTGAAGTCTTCATTTTGTTGTTCAAATAATGTATCTATTGACTTTGTTAATGAATTAATGGCAATCTCGGGATTTTCTTATTCAACGGATCTTGGAAAATACTTGGGAATTCCCTTATTGCATGGACGCAAGGGGGTAGTTTTTTCCGCTATGTGGAAGAGAAAGTCCAAAGTCGCTTGAGTTCTAAGAAGGCTTCAACTTTGGCTTTTCCAGGAAGACTCACACTAGTTGAATATATCTTGGTCACGATCCCTTATTATACAATGCAGACAGTGTCTATTCCTATGGAAACATGTAAGAGAATTGAAGCCTTATGTTGAAGATTTTTATAAGGAGGGGATTCTAATAACAGGAAGGTGCATTTAATGAGTTGGAAAGATGTATGCAAGCCTAAGAATGAAGGAGGTTTAGGCATTAGGTGTTTATGAATAATGAATGAAGTGTTCATACTTAAAATGTGTTAGTATTTGGTTACCAAACCAGGGGCCTTATGGGTGAAAGTGTTGAGAGCTAAGTATAACATGTACTCGAGTTTCATTTCGAATTGTGTAAGTCGAGTTGGTGCCTCTTTTTTTTGGCCATATGTTAGCAGACTTTGGAAAACTTTCAAAACCCATACGTTGGTCATTGAAGACAGATGCATGGTAAGGTTTTGGCATGATGCTTGGCTTGGCAAACGTCCCTTAAGAGAGGTGGCCAATTCTATAGGAATAGACTTGGTGGACAATAGTTGTGTAAGGAATTTGTATTGTCGAATGGAGAATGGGATTTGAGTCGATTAACAAGGTTATTGCCTGCAGTGGAACTGGATTTATTATTGAACTCTCTTCCATCTATTTGTTTGACGAGGCTAGATGAACCGTATTGGGCTATTTCACCTTCTGGGAAATTCACGGTAACATCTGCTTATGAGATGTTAAGAGGAGTTTTACCACTTTATGAGGGTGTAAATAGTGGAGTAAGGAAACTGGCATGGTAGTGGAATGGCCTTCGGAGAATAAAAACATTCCTCTTTCAATGTCTACAAGAACACCTATTGGCTAACAAGGAAAAAGCTCGAAGAGATATGGTGAATGTGATGACTTGCCCTCAATTTCAAGTTGAAGAAGAATCTATATTGCATGTTTTGTGTGATTGCCTTATAGCAAAATCCATTTGTCTTAGAGTATTGCCTCAAAGTGATTTTAGTCAGTTCCTTATTCCCAATACTTTTGATTAGATGATTTTCAATCTAAGTAGTAGGAAGTTATGAGTTAATAACATTCCTTGGGACATTCTTTGTGGAGTTGTCTGCTGGTTTTTATGGAAATGGAGGAATGCTTTTGTTTTTTAAGACAGTTTTATTTATAGAGGTACGCATGAACTTGATTAATTGCTTTTCTGCGAATATACATCATTCGTCATAAATATCCTAAGGTGGTACTGGTTCGACTATCTTCAGACGGGGAGGAAGTGCTTATTGGATTGTGTTCCCCTCCAGAAGGTTGGATTACACTGAATTTTGATGGTGCATACAGACGTTTTATTGGTCAAGTTATTGCTAGTGGTGTATTAAGGGACTTATACGATGAATGGTGTGGTGGTTATGCAACTTGCTTTGGTGTTTATACAGCTTATCAAGCAGAGCTATGGGGAGTTTATAAAGGACTACCTTTGGCATAAGAGTTGGGCTTTCGTAAAATTATTATTCAAGTGGATAGTCAGCTTGTGACTCAAGCCATAACTTCATATAGTTCTCATCCTTGCTCTAACTCTGATTTGATTAATGCAATACATAATTTAGTTACTCATCAATGGGAGGTTAAGCTTTGCCTTATTTATCAAGAAGGTAATATGTTAGCAGATTTCATGGCTAAGAGGAGCTTTGAGTTAAAGGAAGTCTTTTTTGGTTTTTCATTCTCCACCTATTGGAGCTAAGGAAATTTTGGTGTATGATATGTTGGAGATCTGCTTTCTTCGGATGATTCGAATATAAATTTTTATTTTCCTAAAAAAAAAAGAAAATAGATGTTGCTTGGCTATAGTTTTGCTAGTATGCCAATGGACACCTGGGGATTAATCCCTTCCTTGCTTCTAAAAATTCAAATTTATATGAGTTTGAGATCCATCCCTAGCAAGTAATGGATCCTTAGGCTTCTGTCCCATAGAGATCGATCTTGAAAGCCTCGAGATCAGGGGCAGAGCGTCGCATTGTTATTAGGAGGCCATGGCCCCCTTCCCTCCAAATTTTTAAAATTTTTTATGTATTATATATATTTTTAATGACTCTCTCAAAATTATTTTTTATTGAATAATTAATACAAATAAAAAATAATAAAACGACCTTATCATGGGGGCTATAGCCTTTAAAAAATTTTAAAATTTTTTATTTACTATATATATTCCTTCAATCATTTGATGAAATTGGAGTCAGTCAATATATTGCTAGTTATCATATAAATTCTAACCCAATATGTTAAGCCTATCAAATTTTAAAAAATAAAAGTAAGTCTACTAACACAAACCTATTAAGTCTTAATTAAATCTAAGCCTATCATAACATATATATCTTAATAGTCTAGCCCAATAGCCTATCATAACATATTATGTCTTAACAATTAAATCTAATAGCCCAATATGTTAATTAGCAATTTAAGAAACAAATAGAAAAAAAGAAGAGAGTTTTTTAAAAAAGTTGTTCGTTTTGTGTAGAACACACAAAGTAAAGAGACAATTCATTTTACTTTGAAAAATTATTTTTTCTTCCACGCGTAAAGAGTAAGCGAGACTCCTTCCATAGCTTTGTTTGGTTATATTTTATATTTTATATATATATATATATATATATATATAACACCGTCATTATTGTTAATATATATTTTTTTGTATGTTCAATACTTTTTGAATCTTATTTAATCTTTTAGATGATTGAAAATTAAATTATATATAAAGTTTTCTTTAATTGTTAAGTGTCTCTTTCTGTTTGGCTTCCCTTTAAAAATGCTCTAGCTCCACCGTTGCTCCAGATCCATGCATCCTTGTAGTTATGGGTGAATTCCTTTTTGGTTTGAGATTTTGGGAGAGGATTAAGCTGCAGCTTCTTTAAAATTCCAATTATAAGGTAAAATTTGCTTTAGCAATCCAATTATGTTGAATTTGGTCAAACAAGAAAATTTGAATGCATTACTTCTATCAATAACGTGCGTGCACACACATAAATATACATTTACCGGGAACAATAACACATATATTCATATGCAACTCACGTAACCAAATTATCAATTAAACAAGAAAATTTCAATGCATTATTAATTATTTTCTACGAAACAAAAAAAGAGTCCCATCATGATAAATGTAAATGCATTAAATTACTTACCAAACGTTCGGCACGTAAATTACCGTTACGGAAACGTAAGCAGACTCGGAATTCATTACAACGAAAAGGGAGAAAATTCTTGCCTATAATCCTTCCAATCAGGATTTGGTAATATGTACCGGACCATTAATTGAAGAAGCCTTTCTTAGAAACTAACAAATGATTTTTTTTTTCAAAAAACAGGTTGTAAATAGAACAAATTGGACAAGTAATGGTGCAATGAATAAAATTGATTTGAGGGGGAAATTATTAGGTATAGTTCAATAAGGTCAATTCAATTAGAGGAATTAAAACTTTAAACCTTGTCACATTTCAAAGTCAAAATATGACAGGCATAAGGACCATGAATTGATGAAATAGTCTGATTAATGCGACGATGAGTAAAATATATAGAATTGAAAGAAAAGTAAAAAATATACATAAAAATAAATACATCATCAGCTATGATACGTGGGTTGTTAAATAAGGTGGCTATCCAAAATTTAAATCTTAAAACTTCCACATTGATTTCGATATTACTCTCCGTTTTGTGCCTAGTTAATGGTTAGACATAGTGCCATAAATTAGATGGAGTTCAAAATATATTTGAAAGGCAAAATGGAGATGATCCCTTTCCCTTTCCCTTTCCCTTGTATATTGTCATGGCTTTTTAGCTTCACTTAATACTACTTTAGATTATTGCTTTTAATGGACAACATTGGCCTTTCGACCTCTTACACTTAGCATCAGCAACTCACATGAAAGGGCAAAACTAAAAGGATAAAACCCAACATGAAAACTCGGTTTCATCTATTGCAAAAGTAGAAGTGATCAAGGTTTTTCCCTTTTCACTTCATGCTGTGTCTTGCTTTCCTGCGCGTCGAATCCACATATGTGCTTTTGAAGTAATTCTAAGCCAAAGCCATCAAATCCAAACTTTTTCCAAGTACGTCCCTTCTCTGCTTTTTTCAATGAATCAAGTGCTATGTTTTAATGTGTAGCCAAAGTTACAATTACTTGGTTTTGGCAACTAACTAACAAATATTTTATATGTTCATGCCAAGAATCTTCTATAGCTTGAAATAGCTTCTTGTTATACTTTTTAATTATTTAATTACCTTTTATTTCTCCAATATATTCATAAAAAAAATTATTATTGTTAACATAATTATAGCAATTGTACAGATATTAGGCTTAATTAGTGTGATTCTATTAGATTAAGAAACATTGTGAAATTGTTAGATTACGATTACGATATTATTAGTTTCATTCTTTGTTGGATCATTAAGAATCCCTTGTATTTAGATATCTCATTAATTTTCTTGTAAAAAAACAATTTATAGTGTAAGATTTCTCCTTTGCTAACATGGTGTCAAAGTCATCATGTTTATTTTCTATTCTTTAAAACCCTCTCTTCATATTGCTTAAGCCATGGATTAAAGTCAACTGCTTGTCACGTATTTTGTGGCTTGCTATGTGTTCTATCGCGTCTAGGGGCAGAGAGAGAGGGGTGGCGGCCGCCATCCCTCAAATTTTAATTTTTTTTTTACTTTTATGTGTATAAAATTCATAATATGTAGCTTGGCCACCCCTACACAAAGCAAATGAGTTAGTTTGGAGTAGTGGTAAGAAATTTAAGTTAACCTTCAAAGGCTAGGTTCAATTCTTTCTAAGTCCAAATTTTAGAATTATTTTTTTTTTTATAAGTATAGGCATAATGCTCAAATAAGTTCATAAACTATTTAAAAATATTCAACTAAGCTTTTATTCTTTTATTACGTTCATTCAAGACTTTGTACTTTAATACTATATAAGGTCAAATAAACCCTTATAATTAATGATTGACTAATTGTTATTAGTCAAAATGTCATTTGTCATTTTATATCCACATAACATTGACATAACGTTGATGTGGATGGTGAAAAATACCACATGATCATATTATTATAATAGATTAGTATGTCATATAATCATCAATTATGATATTTCAACATGTCACATTATCATCAATTATGATATGTTAGCATACCAAGTCAACATCACGCAATATAAAATGATAAATGAGATTTTGATTAAGTAAATCATGGAGAAATAAAGATTTATTTAACTCAAAATAAAAGCAAAAAGGTTTATCTGGCTCAAAATAAAATTATAAAAGCTTGATTTAAACGTAATAAAAGTATAAAGGTTTATTTGAATTTTCCTAAGTAGTTTAAGGATTTTTTTATATATTACGCTATAAGTATACTAAATCCTCCTTTTCTTTTCTTTTTTTCTCTTTTTATCCTTCTTTTTTCTTTTTCTTTTTTTTCTCTTTTATAAATATACTAAATCCGCTCCTTTTTCTTTTTTTCGTCCTTTATAGTTATATTAAACCAGTTTATTCATTTTTAGTCATCTATGAATTTGAAAACATGAAAGCACGTCGATTACAACTTACAATGTTTAATGTGAAAATCTAATGTTAATGTTTCGATTTGCTTAAGTCTATTACGATGCTTAATGTGAAAATATAATATTAATTTTTTTTACTTTATGTATGTTTATATTGATGAATTTGAAAACTTATATTTAAATTATTAATTAAATTTATGTTATAATTTAATTTTATTTCAAAAGTAATTAATTTGTAATAAAATTTTATATTATAATTTAATTTTATTTCAAAAATGATTAATTTTTTACTCTGAATCAAATTATTGACCTAATCCATGACCCATTCCTCAAGCTTATATAATTAGTCTTTAGCCACCCTTGATACAAAATCCTGGATCCACCACTGATCGCATCATCTCTCATTTAACTGTCTGTCATATGTTTTGTCACGTATTCTATCAAGTCATCTATTTACCATGTATTTGCCATGTTACCTTGTCACGTGCACTTATATAAGGTCACTATTTTTGATAATTTTGACCTCCCTAGTTTTGATTTTGGTATCTATTTTTGTTAATTCTGACTGTAAGGTGGACAAATTTGAAGTTTCTGAACCAATGACAATTATTTTGATGAGAAACAAACTATAATTTGTGGGTCCATGAAAAAATTTTTGGTTGGATGCAAATTTTGGCATATCGTCACTAAGAATCGTTGTTCTCGATTTTAAGACTTAATTCCCAAACTAAAGTTGACATGTACCATGCCACATTGAGTTTGATGGGATGTTTTAATATTATTATTATAAAATAATTATACAAATTATAAATTAAATCAGTCTGATTTTATTAGATTACTATTCTATTATAATATTGTTAAATTACAATTGGGATATTGTTAACATGATTCCCTCTTAGATCATTAAATATCCTTTTGTATTGTGTGTGTATCTATAAATATATATATATATATATATATATATATATATATATATATGTATAACTTTTTTAAAAAAAATACAATATGGAATAGAAGATTTCTCTTTTCATAATAATTATAATTTTTTTTTTTTACTTTGAATCACCTCCCAAATCTAAATCTGTGACTTTTTTTTTATTTGCAAAACTAATTTATCAAGATTTCTACCATCACCTATGTAAAATTTATAAACCAATAAAATACTCTTTATGGAAAATAAGATAACATAAAAAAAAAAAACAGGAAGGCAAAAGAGAAGATTAATGCTCAAACGAAAATGAATTGTAGAAAGAAAATTGTGATTATCTAGATGAGATTCATTTTATGTTAAAATTATTCATTCATTAATTAGTTCTGATAAAGTTTTGACATGTTATTAAGTTTTCATGGCCAAATTGATAATTTAGTTGGACGTCATAGCCAAATAGTTAATTTAAGTCGAGGTTGACAAACTCAAAACTATTGACTTTAGATTTTAATGTAGATCATTATGATTTATTAGATATAAATTAATACACATTCATTTACTAAGACGAAAGTCTTTGTTTACCCAATAAAAGAGAATTACATCAAAGTGACGAAAGTTTTTGTTTACCCAATAAAAGAGAATTACATCAAAGTATCCATTACACGCACACATATATATGGCAAGTAAAAAATTTTTGACCAATAGAAAATGGGACTCTACTTGCAAATTCTTTTTTTTTTTTTTGAAATGAAGGGTTTATTAGCTTAACATAGCCTGTATGCTATAACAAGTCTTGAACCTTAGAGATAAAAGACTTGTATAGAAGCATATCAAATCAAGCTATGGAGGAAGATAACAGTACAATTACAAAAGGATTCCACCACTCAAACAGATAATGGTGACTCTACCTTAATAATGAGTTTCCTATACAAAAATAACTAATCTTCCCAACTTTAAAAACTTTTGGGATTACAATATAACTGATAACTCTATGATATAGAGTTATTTGGGCTTAATTTTGATAGTAATTTAGTTTAATTCTTGTGGTAATGTATAGAAATTAATAGGTTTTATTTAAATTATTTTAAGTTAATTAATTTAGATGAGTCAATCTAATCTTAGTTAATTTTATGCTTGCTTTGGTGTTAATATAATTAAGAAATGTTGTTATTAATTTATTCATGCTTTTGTAGGTGTTTAATGAAAGAAAAATTTTAATGGAAGAAGAAGAGCAATTTCAAGGTGTAGACTTTCATTGCACATGTCTTGGTATTTTGATCATAACTTTTTCTACAGAACTCCAAATGGGATTATTCTTAGACCATTAGAAAGCTAAGAGCAAAATATTCGACTTTCATGTTTACCATTATACTCAGTTCGGTCTGGAAGGTAGTCAAAAATCTTATCGAAATTGAAGCACTGCAGCAGTCCTAGAGCAATTACTATTTCTGCTAACTAAATGGTCGAGGCCACGGCCTTGATGGAGGGAGGCCACTGCTCATGTAGTTTGATGAGGAAACCCTAGCTGGAATTGATTTCTTTCTTCACCCAACGTGGCCTAACTGCACAACCCTATAAAAACAACATTTCGAAGGACTTTTAGAGATAACAACGAAACACCAGATTTAAAGTTGAGATTCAAGCCACAACATCATTGAAAAAGTATCTTTGAAGCTGAGAAGAATTTAAAAGATTCAAGAAGATTTGGAGATCAAGATTATGACTCTTGGGTTTTTTTTTTTATCTTTTTGTTGTTCTTTTATTTTCTTCTTTTTGGTTTTGATGATTAACCTTAATTTAATGATAATGTGTGACTTGATGGGAAAATAAATTATTTATCTAAGATTATAATGGAACTCAATATGTGGTTTGATTTATTTATCTCTCTTTTGCTTATGTATGATGGTTTTAAGTTGTTTATTCTATATTGTTATTAATGCTTCTAATTGCTTGATTACTAATTAGATTGAATTGGAAACTTAAATTAAACCTTGACGAAAGAGACTAATGTAAATCTTGAATAAAATAATGTATAATTGAATACGCTTAATTAATTAGGTAGTTTGATTCGCATATAGGGTAGACATACACCTATAAGCCATACGTAGCTAAAATTAGAGCACAAACTTAATGAATCTTTTTTCAATTTAATTTTTCATAGATATGTAGTAAGTTAATTGGGAAAAATATTTTTATAAGAAACTTGGCAGAAACTTGTAAATAAATTAGGACTCTAAGCTAATAACTTAATCCATTAAACTAAGTTAAGAGAGAGAAAGAGAGAGAGAGACAATATTCAGATTAAGTATTAAGGGGCATTATAATCTTAGGTCTAGAAGTCAATCAAGTCTAATAAAATAATTTGGCTGAGTAAATTTAGATTAGTTTTAGTTTTTAGGTTTGATTTAATTTTTCTTTTTAATTAAATTTTTATTGGTTGGATAAAATTAAGATGTGTAATTTTAATAATTAATAGTAAGAATTAATTTAATTTCCTGTGAGTTTGACTCTCTACTCATTATTATATTATCTTTGCAATACATATACTTGCGTGGGTAGAAAATTGAACAACAATAACAATGATCCAAACTTTCTAGACCATTCCACTACATCTTAAAACATTCAACCTGAACTACTAAAAGCTAACTAACTTTTATCACACTCTCATGATAAGCAAACCCGTAAAATCTAGAGAATATTCACCTATTGTATCGCAACTAAGGCATTTGAACACCATTTAATCTACCACCCTGGCTCCTTATCCACAAAAAGGCAGCAAACTCAAGATGCTGATGAAGACTTCTCTAGACTCTACCTCCTTTCCTAATCTTGAAAGGCACACAACAAAAGCTCTTCCTTTTTCACTTCAGAAAACCCTCCTAGACCCTGGTATCAATTCATCCAAAATTTCCAATAATCACACACGAAAACTTATTACACATAAGCCAGTGACAACCTAGTCTAGCAAAAAAGAGCTGCCCTCGTTCATCTCTTGCTCTAGACTGTCTATATTGATGAGCATGTCCTAACTGACTCCTTCCTTCTATATCTACTACTTCAAGCTCCACAATTTTTTGGATAACCTCATCTTTATCTTCCACAAAATTCAAACCCAATATCTTATTAAGTTCCCAAATTTCCTCTACCTTCCTTACAATAACTAAATTTCTCTTCTTAATGTCAACTTTAGAAATAGATCCATTCTCCTTACTAACTCTTTCCACCATCGTTTGTCTCTTTTAATCTTCAATCCGCTCCTTGTTAATCCTTTTGTTCTTACCACTTGAATCGGATCCTGGAGTAAACAACCCACCCTTTCTACTTCTATTTTTTTCCTTTATTTTGAGCCCTTCCCTTGCTTCTGTTACCATCACCACTTCTATATTTAGGGGAATACCTTCTAGCTCTATGTCACTACCCAATTTCCAGGGCCATGACTGGCGCATGAGCTCAATGAGCATAGCTCACTAAGCCCAAGCAAGCCTATCCATTTACCTTTGCTTAACAAATTTATCATATCATGCATACACAAACACCTTTTCTCAGGTGTGAACATAGCCAAAACACAATGGCATTATCGATAATAATATACATGCACTATACTAGTCATGTATTTAGCAATTTACATTGCATACACATATTCACATTGTTAGATTGTATTTACAATACAAAAGGACCCATGACTTCCAGCGGAGACATTTACAATAAAAGGGATTACTATCGAATGCTAGACACATACTCAAGAGATGCACTACGGGGACTCCTCGATCTAGGGTCCAACAGTCACCTGATCTGAAAACATGAATTTTTATAAAATGTGAGTACAATACTCAGTGAGTGAACAAGAAGGGAACAAGCATACCAGAAGGAATGTTTATCGAAATCATGATGCATTCATTTTTTCAAAACCATGCAATTGTGTAGCTCCTTTAAACCCCTAATGAAACCCCACATGAGTAAATCACTTTACAAAAATCCATGCTCAACTATGGTACCAAAGAAATGGGAAATATGGCAAAAACCCACAAGTTAGCAAAATGGACAGAAAGTTTCTCGCTGTAGCGAACTTCATTCTCGCTGCAGCGAGAACCAAAACATCAAGAAAAAAGTCTCTTTTTTTCCTTAAAACAAGTCATCCTGCTAAAATAACAATAACAACATGTAACACATGTAAACTTCCAAATTTCAACAAAACAAATGCTTACATATTTGCATTTATAACCATATACCCATCATCATCATGCACACCATCCCATCATCATCATCCCATATGCAACGGCTTATGCTATTGTCACTAGGGGGTGGGAGATCACGAAGCATCCCCTCTTTCACTTAGCAAGAGGTGCACTTCACTCCGGATCACGAAGCAACGGAGCAGTCCCTTCCTTCCTCTTTCAAGCTCCTGGGCGGAGAGGTGGGAGATCATAGAGCATCCCCCCCTTCGCTACGGAGGCAACAACGACTTAAGCTGTCACGACCCAATTTCCCGGGCCATGACCGGTTCATAAGCTCAATGAGCATAGCTCACTAAGCCCAAGCAAGCCTATCCATTTACCTTTGCTTAACAAATTTATCATATCATGCATACACACACACCTTTTTCCGGGTGTGAACATAGCCAAAACATAATGGCATTATCTATAATAATATACATGCACTATACGAGTCATGTATTTAGCAATTTACATTGCATACACATATTCACATTGTTAGATTGTATTCACAATACAAAAGGACCCATGACTTCTAGCGGAGACATTTACAATAAAAGGGATTACTATCGAATGCTAGACACATACCCAAGAGATGCACTATGAGAACTCCTCGATCTAGGGTCCAACAGTCACCTGATCTGAAAACATGAATTTTTATAAAACGTGAGTACAATACTCAGTGAGTGAACAAGATGGGAACAAGCATACCATAAGGAATGTTTATTGAAATCATGATGCATTCGTTTTCTTAAAACCATGCAATTGTTTTAGCTCCTTTAAACCTCTCATGTAAAACCCACATGAGTAAATCACTTTACAAAAATCCATGCTCAACTATGGTACCAAAGAAATGGGAAATATGGCAAAAACCCACAAGTTAGCAAAATAAATAGAAAGTTTCTCGCTGTAGCGAACTTCATTCTCGCTGCAGCGAGAACCAGAACATCAAGAAAAAAGTCTCTTTTTTCCCTTAAAACAAGTCATCCTGCTAAAATAACAATAGCAACATGTAACACATGTAAACTTCCAAATTTCAACAAAACAAATGCTTACATTTTTGCATTTACAACCATATACCCATCATCAACATGCACACCATCCCATCATCATCATCATGCACATCATCCCATCATCATCATCTCATATGCAACGACTTATGCTATTGTCACTAGGGGATGGGAGATCACGAAGCATCCCCCCCCCCTTCACTAGGCAAGAGGTGCACTTCACTTCGGATCACGAAGCAACAAAGCATTCCCTTCCCTCATCTTTCAAGCTTTCCCCCCCCCTTCACTCGGCAAAAGGTGCACTTCACTCCGGATCACAAAGCAACGGAGCAGTCCCTTCCCTCATCTTCCAAGCTCTTGGTCGGAGAGTCATACTTCACCACAGATCATACCTACCAAAGCACTCATAGGGTGGAAGATCACGAAGCATCCAGCCTTATAAGCTACGGAGGCAACAACGGCTTATGTGCACTCCCACTCACACATAGCTGGGTCAGCAATGACTTATGTGCACTCCTACTCGCACATAGTCAGGTCAGCAACGGCTTATGTGCACTCCTACTCGTATATAACCGGGTCAGCAACGGCTTATGTGCATTCTTACTCGCACATAGCCGGGTTCAAATCAACATGTAAAGAAGCATCCAATGCATATCATGCATTTTATCATATTGTGATAACACATAAACCATTGTATAGCACATTTTCACAATATAAAATCATTTTACTAAAAGCTTGTTCCCAAGGTATATTTTCTAAGACAAGTTAGATAGAATCTTTCATATTCCCCAAAACAAGTTTGAAATGCAAGTCCACTCACCGGTATTAGGAGTAGAAATACTCTTATTTTCAGTCCGCAGGTACAGTCCTTTACCCGTATCCAATGGCTCACCACCTAGCCATAATCCATGACACATATTCCAATTAAATTGTGTCTAACAGTCAGAAGCTATTTCAGGCTCGATATATATATGTTATGAAATGAAAAATGCACGGGTAGTCATCTAAACTCGGTACTGGCCTAAGTCGATTTTTCATCCGATAAATTGGCCAATGCATCCAATTTCACTCCAAATTAATCCATTTCTCCTCTAATACATTAATTTACCACATACCATTTAAATAAAGCCAAATTCAGCATTAGAACCCTTACAGTTCCTTATAGAAAAATTCGGTCATTTGGTGCACTAGCACCGAAAATTTTTCTACATAACCGTTTCACCTTAATTCATCATTTTCCAAGCCATTTTCCTTGAAATAAAAACAATCCCCCATTGATATTCAGCCCTCATGGTTCGACCAATAAGGAACCCTAGAGAAATTGAATATTTCTTTTGTGTTTTTGTTCATAACCATGCTTAACTATCCCTAAACACTAACATAGTCTAAAATCAAATTATTCCAACAACAATTCCTCTTTCATACCCATTTTTCAGAATTGAATTCATCATGATAACTCAATATTCAACCATGAAAATTAAGAACAAAAGCATGGGTAAGCTAGGTATCAAGGAGAATTAAAGAAATTTGAACTTACCTAGCTTGTTTCCTTGAATTCCAACACTTTCTCTTTGATTTTTCCCACCTAGGACTTGTTCTTCCTTGGTTTCTCTTCTCTTCTGGTTTGGCTGATCACTATGGGAGAAATGGGCTGATTTTTATGCCTTTTATAAAGAAAATAATGAATGGATGAGATTTTGACACATGTCACCATTCCATTGGTCCATGTGTCATACTTAGCCATTAAGCAATCTCTCTCCACCACACATTTCTCATGTTTATCCATTTACAGGATGAATAAAATCCCATGGCCTTGACAAGTGCTGGGGCAAAAAATTTACCGATTTACCCCCGGGGCGAAAAATTTACGATTTTGCCCCTATACTCCGAAATGTACCGGAATCAAATTATTTCTACTTTTCAACCTCAAATAACACTAACATTAATCAATTTTTTGATGGACTCCAAACTGGACCTTGAACTCCGAATCATTGTTCTAAGCCATTCTGTTGGTTTTAAAATTTTCAAATTCCTCTTAGAATTTCTATTTGAACTAGTTCAAGGCTCGATTTAACTTAGTTATACCACTCGGTACAATACCATCTTTTAATCGAGCTTGACAAGGTCTCACATTCTCTCTCACTAATAAAAATTCGGTCCCCGAATTTAAATTCAATGTAGAGTGACTTACCTTTACATATCGAAAAGGTGTGGATGCTTTGTCCGCATCTCATCCTCAACTTCCCACGTCACCTCCTTTAAATCCTAATACCAACATTGTCACTAGGGGTGGCTCCACCCTTCAGGGCAGCCCTTTCTCCCTTTCGCGACGAGCAACAAAGGGTACCTATCAGAGCACTTGGCAAGCAGCATCACTCAGCCTCGTTGCCAAGCTCTTGAATGTACCACATAGCTGCCATATGCGCCTCCTCCAATATCTCTCTCCTCAATTCATCATTATCTGGCACATAAAATCTATTTCCATACCTCAACATTTCATCTGTGCCTTTGGTAAACATCATTTCTTTCTTTCCATAAGGATCCTCCAACTGATCCTTAAGCTCCTTAAGGTGTCTAACACCACTAAATTCACTAAGGTATTTTTATCCTTGATTCGAGTTACGCAGGATTTATTTTCTTATTCAGTCACAAACACCTCCTTTAAAGAAGTGGGTACCACCAAGTATTCTTCTCTCCTATTCACAAGCATACTCGCTCTCACCTGCATAGCGACCCTGCCACGTCTACCTCGCCCCCTATGGGGTGGGTACCTGTGGCCTATTAGTCATCTCAGTAGGGGCATCTTGCTCCCCTACTTGTCTTAAGGTGGCCTGTGTCTTAGGTGGCATTCTTACCTAGACAAGAGCAAACACATGTCATTAACCACAGTTAAAGAGATAAGGTGGTTTCTAAGATTGAGAATTTATGCAGTTCCTCGATTATGAAATGTGTCGTGGCTCACACTTCACAACCGAAGTTCCCACATAAAAACCTGACACTCCGCTGGACCAACAAATGGAAGCCCTAGGACCTAGACAAACCTAGAGCTCTGATACCAACTTTCTCACGACCCAATTTCCCGGGCCATGACCGACGTATGAGCTAAATGAGCATAGCTCACTAAGCCCAAGCAAGCCTATCCATTTACCTTTGCTTAACAAATTTATCATATCATGCATACACACACATCTTTTTTCGAGTGTGAACATAGCCAAAATATAATGGCATTATCGATAATAATATACATGCACTATACCAGTCATGTATTTAGCAATTTACATTGCATACACATATTAACATTGTTAGATTGTATTCACAATACAAAAGGACCCATGACTTCCAGTAGAGACATTTACAATAAAAGGGATTACGATCGAATGCCAAACACATACCCAAGAGATGCACTACGGGGACTCCTCGATCTAGGGTCCAACAGTCACCTGATCTGAAAACATGAATTTTTATAAAACGTGAGTACAATACTCAGTGAGTGAACAAGATGGGAACAAGCATACCATAAGGAATGTTTATCGAAATCATGATGCATTCGTTTTCTTAAAACCATGCAATTGTTTTAGCTCCTTTAAACCCCTTTTGTAAACCCTACATCAGTAAATCACTTTACAAAAATCCATGCTCAACTATGGTACCAAAGAAATGGGAAATATGGCAAAAACCAACAAGTTATAAGCTACGGAGGCAACAACGGCTTATGTGCACTCCCACTCACACATAGCCGGAACAGCAACGGCTTATGTGCACTCCTACTTGCCCATAGCCGGGTCAGCAACGGCTTATGTGCACTCCTACTCGCACATAGCCGGGTCAGCAACGGCTTATGTGCACTCCTACTCGCACATAGCCGGGTTCAAATCAATATGTAAAGAAGCATCCATTGGATATCATGCATTTTATCATATTGTGATAACACATAAACCATTATATAGCACATTTTCACAATATAAAATCATTTTACTAAAAGCTTGTTCCCAAGGTACATTTTCTAAGACAAGTTGGATAGAATCTTTCATATTCCCTAAAACAAGTTTGAAATACAAGTCCACTCACCGGTATTAGGAGTAAAAATACTCATATTTTTAGTCTGTGGGTATAGTCCTTTACCCGTATCCAATGACTCACCACCTAGCCATAATCCATGACACATATTCCAATTAAATTGTGTCTAACAGTCAAAAGCTATTTTAGGCTCGATATATATATGTTATGAAATGAAAAATGCACGGGTAGCCATCTAGACCCGGTATTGGCCTAAGTCGATTTTTCATCCGATAAATTGGCCAATGCATCCAATTTCACTCCAAATTAATCCATTTCTCCTCTAATACCTTAATTTACCACATACCATTTAAATAAAGCCAAATTCAGCATTAGAACCCTCACAGTTCTTTATAGAAAATTCGATCATTTGGTGCACTAGCACCGAAAATTTTTCCACATAACCGTTTCACCTTAATTCATCATTTTCCAAGCCATTTTCCTTGAAATAAAAACAATCCCCCATTGATATTCAGCCCTCATGGTTCGACCAAGAAGGAACCCTAGAGAAATTGAATATTTCTTTTGTGTTTTTGTTCATAACCATGCTTAACTATCCCTAAACACTAACATAGTCTAAAATCAAATTATTCTAACAACAATTCCTCTTCCATACCCATTTTTCAGAATTGAATTCATCATGATAACTCAATATTCAACCATGAAAATCAAGAACAAAAGCATGGGTAAGCTAGGTATCAAGGAGAATTAAATAAATTTGAACTTACCTATCTTGTTTCCTTGAATTCCAACACTTTCTCTTTGATTTTTCCCACATAAGGCTTGTTCTTCCTTGGTTTCTCTTCTCTTCTGGTTTGGCTGCTCACTATGGGAGAAATGGGCTGATTTTTATGCCTTTTATAAAGAAAATAATGAATGGATGAGATTTTGACACATGTCACCATTCCATTGGTCCATGTGTCATACTTAGCCATTAAGCAATCTCTCTCCACCACACATTTCTCATGTTTATCCATTTACAGGATGAATAAAATCCCTTGGCCTTGACAAGTGCTGGGGTGAAAAATTTACTGATTTGCCTTCGGGGTGAAAAAATTACGATTTTACCCCTATACTTCGAAATGTACCGGAATCAAATTATTTCTACTTTTCAACCTCAAATAACACTAACATTGATCAATTTTTCTGATGGACTCCAAACTGGACCTTGAACTCCGAATCAATGTTCTAAGCCATTCTATTGGTTTTAAAATTTTCAAATTCCTCTTAGAATTTCTATTTGAACTAGTTCAAGGCTTGATTTAACTTAGTTGTACCACTCAGTACAATACCGTCTTTTAATCGAGCTTGACAGGGTCTCACATAAGCATCCCCCCCTTCACTCGGTAAGAGGTGTACTTCACTCCGGATCATAAAGCAATGGAGCAGTCCCTTCCCTCCTCTTCCAAGCTCCTAGGCGGAGGGGTGGGAGATCACGGAGCATCCCCCCCTTCGCTACGGAGGCAACAACGGCTTATGTGCACTCCCACTCACACATAGCCGGGTCAGCAACGGCTTATGTGCACTCCTACTCGCACATAGCCGGGTTCAAATCAACATGTAAAGAAGCATCCAATGCATATCATGCATTTTATCATATTGTGATAACACATAAACCATTGTATAGTACATTTTCACAATATAAAATCATTTTACTAAAAGCTTGTTCCCAAGGTACATTTTCTAAGACAAGTTGGATAGAATCTTTCATATTCCCCAAAACAAGTTTGAAATGCAATTCCACTCACTTGTATTAGGAGTAGAAATACTCATATTTTCAGTCCGCGAGTACGGTCCTTTACCCGTATCCAATGGCTCACCACCTAGCCATAATCCATGACACATATTCCAATTAAATTGTGTCTAACAGTCAAAAGCTATTTCTAGCTCGATATATATATGATATGAAATGAAAAATGCACGGGGTAGCCATCTAGACCCGATACTGGCCTAAGTCAATTTTTCATCTGATCAATTGGCCAATGCGTCCAATTTCACTTCAAATTAATCCATTTCTCCTCTAATACCTTAATTTACCACATACCATTTAAATAAAGCCAAATTCATTATAAGAACCCTAATAGTTCCTTATAGAAAAATTCGGTCATTTGGTGCACTAGCACCGAAAATTTTTCTACATAATCGTTTCACCTTAATTCATCATTTTCCAAGCCAATTTCCTTGAAATAAAAACAATCCCCCATTGATATTCAGCCCTCATGGTTCGACCAACAAAGAACCTTAGAGAAATTGAATATTTCTTTTGTGTTTTTGTTCATAACCATGCTTAACTATCCCTAAACACTAACATAGTCTAAAATCAAATTATTCTAACAACAATTCCTCTTCCATACACATTTTTCAGAATTGAATTCATCATGATAACTCAATATTCAACCATGAAAATCAAGAAGAAAAGCATGGGTAAGCTAGGTATCAAGGAGAATTAAAGAAATTTGAACTTACCTCGCTTGTTTCCTTGAATTCCAACACTTTCTCTTTGATTTTTCCCACCTAGGGCTTGTTTTTCCTTGGTTTCTCTTCTCTTCTGGTTTGGCTGATCACTATGGGAGAAATGGGCTGATTTTTATGCCTTTTATAAAGAAAATAATGAATGGATGAGATTTTGACACATGTCACCATTCCATTGGTCCATGTGTTATACTTAGCCATTAAGCAATCTCTCTCCACCACACATTTCTCATGTTTATCCATTTACAGGATGAATAAAATCCCATGGCCTTGACAAGTGTTGGGGTGAAAAATTTACCGATTTGCCCCTGAGGTGAAAAAATTACGATTTTGCCCCTATACTCTGAAATGTACCGGAATCAAATTATTTCTACTTTTCAACCTCAAATAACACTAACATTGATCAATTTTTCTGATGGACTCCAAACTGGACCTTGAACTCCGAATCACTGTTCTAAGCCATTCTGTTGGTTTTAAAATTTTCAAATTCCTCTTAGAATTTCTATTTGAACTAGTTCAAGGCTCGATTTAACTTAGTTGTACCAGTTGGTACAATATCGTCTTTTAATCGAGCTTGGCAGAGTCTCACATAAGCATCCCCTCATCACTCGGTAAGAGGTGCACTTCACTCCGGATCACAAAGCAACGGAGCAGTCCCTTCCCTCATCTTCCAAGCTCTTGGGCGGAGGAGTGGGAGATCACGGAGCATCCCCCCCTTCGCTACGGAGGCAACAACGACTTATGTGCACTCCCACTCACACATAGCCGGGTTCAAATCAACATGTAATGAAGCATCCAATGCATATCATGCATTTTATCATATTGTGATAACACATAAACCATTGTATAGCACATTTTCACAATATAAAATCATTTTACTAAAAGCTTGTTCCCAAGGTACATTTTCTAAGACAAGTTGGATAGAATCTTTCATATTCCCCAAAACAAGTTTGAAATGCAAGTCCACTCACCTGTATTAGGAGTAAAAATACTCATATTTTTAGTCTGCGGGTACAGTCCTTTACCCGTATCCAATGGCTCACCACCTAGCCATAATCCATGACACATATTCCAATTAAATTGTGTCTAACAGTCAAAAGCTATTTCAGGCTTGATAAATATATGTTATGAAATGAAAAATGCACAGGTTGCCATCTAGACCCGGTACTGACCTAAGTCGATTTTTCATCCAATCAATTGGCCAATGCGTCCAATTTCACTCCAAATTAATCCATTTCTCCTCTAATACCTTAATTAACCACGTACCATTTAAATAAAGCCAAATTCAGCATTAGAACCTTCACAGTTCCTTATAGAAAAATTCGGTCATTTGGTGCACTAGCACCGAAAATTTTTCTACATAACCGTTTCACCTTAATTCATCATGTTCCAAGCCATTTTCCTTGAAATAAAAACAATCCCCCATTGATATTCAGCCCTCATGGTTCGACCAACAAAGAACCCTAGAGAAATTGAATATTTCTTTTGTGTTTTTGTTCATAACCATGCTTAACTATCCCTAAACACTAACATAGTCTAAAATCAAATTATTCCAACAACAATTCCTCTTCCATACCCATTTTTCAGAATTGAATTCATCATGATAACTCAATATTCAACCATGGAAATCAAGAACAAAAGCATGAGTAAGCTAGGTATCAAGGAGAATTAAATAAATTTGAACTTACCTAGCTTGTTTCCTTGAATTCCAACACTTTCTCTTTGATTTTTCCCACCTAGGGCTTGTTCTTACTTGGTTTCTCTTCTCTTATGGTTTGGTTGATCACTATGGGAGAAATGGACTGATTTTTATGCCTTTTATAAAGAAATAATGAATGGATGAGATTTTGATACATGTCACCATTCCATTGGTCCATGTGTCATACTTAGCCATTAAGCAATCTCTCTCCACCACACATTTTTCATGTTTATCCATTTAGAGGATGAATAAAATCCCATGGCCTTGACAAGTGCTGGGGTGAAAAATTTACCGATTTACCCCTGGGGCGAAAAATTATGATTTTGCCCCTATACTCCGAAATGTACCGGAATCAAATTATTTCTACTTTTCAACCTCAAATAACACTAACATTGATCAATTTTTCTGATGGACTCTAAACTGGACCTTGAACTCCGAATCACTGTTTTAAGCCATTCTATTGGTTTTAAAATTTTCAAATTCCTCTTAGAATTTCTATTTGAACTAGTTCAAGGCTCGATTTAACTTAGTTGTACCACTCGGTACAAAACCGTTTTTTAATCGAGCTTGACAGGGTCTCACATAAGCATCCCTCCCCCTTCACTCGGCAAGAGGTGCACTTCACTCCGAATCACGAAGCAACAGAGCAATCCCTCCCTTATCTTTCAAGCTCCTGGGCGGAGGGGTGGGAGATCACGGAGCATCCCCCCTTTCGCTACGGAGGCAACAACGGCTTATGTGCACTCCCACTCACACATAGCCGGGTCAGCAACGGCTTATGTGCACTCCTACTCGCACATAGCCGGGTTCAAATCAACATGTAAAGAAGCATCCAATGCATATCATGCATTTTATCATATTGTGATTACACATAAACCATTGCATAGCACATTTTCACAATATAAAATCATTTTACTAAAAGCTTGTTCCCAAGGTACATTTTCTAAGACAAATTGGATAGAATCTTTCATATTCCCCAAAACAAGTTTGAAACGCAAATCCACTCACCTGTATTAGAAGTAGAAATACTCCTATTTTCAGTCTGCGGGTACGGTCCTTTACCCGTATCCAATGGCTCACCACCTAGCCATAATCCATGACACATATTCCAATTAAATGGTGTCTAACAGTCATAAGCTATTTCAGGCTTGATATATATATGATATGAAATGAAAAATGCACGGGTAGCCATCTAGACCCAGTAGTGGCCTAAGTCGATTTTTCATCCGATCAATTGGCCAATGCATCCAATTTCACTCCAAATTAATCCATTTCTCCTCTAATACCTTAATTTACCACATACCATTTAAATAAAGCCAAATTCAGCATTAGAACCCTCACAGTTCCTTATAGAAAAATTCGGTCATTTGGTGCACTAGCACCGAAAATTTTTCTACATAATTGTTTCACCTTAATTCATCATTTTCCAAGCCATTTTCCTTGAAATAAAAACAATCCCCCATTGATATTCAGCCCTCATGGTTTGACCAACAAGGAACCCTAGAGAAATTGAATATTTCTTTTGTGTTTTTGTTCATAACCATGCTTAACTATCCCTAAACACTGACATAGTCTAAAATCAAATTATTCCAACAACAATTCCTCTTCCATACCCATTTTTCAGAATTGAATTCATCATGATAACTCAATATTCAACCATGGAAATCAAGAACAAAAGCATGGGTAAGCTAGGTATCAAGGAGAATTAAATAAATTTGAACTTACTTAGCTTGTTTCCTTGAATTCCAACACTTTCTCTTTGATTTTTCCCACCTAATGATTGTTCTTCCTTGGTTTCTCTTCTCTTCTGGTTTGGCTGATCACTATGGGAGAAATGGGCTGATTTTTATGCCTTTTATAGAGAAAATAATGAATGGATGAGATTTTGACACATGTCACAATCTCATTGGTCCATGTGTCATACTTAGCCATTAAGCAATCTCTCTCCACCACACATTTCTCATGTTTATCCATTTACAGAATGAATGAAATCCGTTGGTCTTGACAAGTGTTGGGGCAAAAAATTTACCAATTTGCCATCGGAGCAAAAAATTACGATTTTACCTCTATACTCCGAAATGTACCGAAATCAAATTATTTCTACTTTTCAACCTCAAATAACTCTAACATTGATCAATATTAACCAAATGGGGCAAAAAAACTTGTTTTTTAATCGAGCTTGACAAGGTCTCACACTCTATTCCTTTCTCTTCTACTCCTCCTTAAATTACTATTTTCTCGCTCTTCTTCCACTTTTCTACCCAGTCTAATTTTTTTGTTCTTGCTCAAATTCCCACCCATTACTTATCTCTTCATCATTTTTTTCTCTCAACACCTCTATTCCATATGAATTATGGATAAGAAAAGTTCCTAGCCTAAAACATTTAAAGATATGGGGTTGTCTTGCATATGTAAGAAAAACTAATCTAAATAAGCTAGACTTAAGAACTTATAGGTGAATTATTTGTTGGATACCCCAAAATGAGTTTTGGTTACTACTTCTATAAGCCTAATGAATAAATGGCTTTTGTAAGCAGGAATGCTACATTCCTAGAAAATGATTATAGCTTGAAAGATAGTAGAACCAAAATAGCTCTTGAAGAGTAAGTTCCTCAACCAATTAATATGGTAAATGAAAATAATGAAAAACGTATTGTGACTCCCATTGAACCTGTACAATTGCAAGAACCTTGACGTAGTAAAAAAATATTTAAACCTCTGATTAAGTATACTTTGCTTAATGAAATTTATCAAATGGAACCGGGTAGACCAGATCATGATATTTTTACCTATGAAAAGGCTATGAATGATAGAGATGCTGCTCAATGGCAAAAGGCCACAGAATCAAAAATGGACTCAATGTAGTCCAATGGGGTATGGACTCTAATGGATAAACTGAAAGGTGTTAAGCCAATCGGTTGTAAATAGGTTTACAAAAGAAAATTAGGAGCCAATGGAAAGGTAGAGATTTATAAAGCAGGGCTAATGGCAAAAGGTTATACTCAAAAAGTTGGAATTGATTATAAGGAAACTTTTTTGCCTTTAGCCATGCTAAAGTCCATAAGGATTCTGTTGCCAATTGCAGCACGCTATGATTATGAAATTTGAAAAATGGATGTTAAAATCACTTTCTTGAATGGATATCTTCAAGAAGAAATTTATATGGACTAGCCTAAAGGTTTTATATCCAAAGGTCAAAAAACAAAAGTTTGCAAATTAACAAAATCAATTTATAGCCTGAAGCAAGCATCTCGAAGTTGAAACGTCCGTTTTGATGAGGCAATCAAATCATTTGGTTTCTCACAAAATTGGGATGAACTATGTGTGTACAAGATCGTTAGTGGGAGTACAATCACATTCTTGGTTCTCTATATTGATGATATACTACTTATTGGGAATGATGTAGGTGAATGTCATCAACAAAAATTTGGTTATCTACGCACTTTTCTATGAAAGACCTTAGTGAAATGTCTTATATAGTTGGAATCAAATTGTTTAGAGACTGAAGAAAAAAGATTATTGGGGTTGTTCCAGGCAAATTACATTGACAAGATATTGACCAAGTTTAGCATGCATAATTCCTAGAAAGGGTTTTTACCCTTTAGGCATAGAATTAATCTCTCTAAGAGAATTTCTCTTAAATCCCAAGAGGAAAGAGAGATTATGAGAAACTATCATTATGCATCAGAATTAAGAAGTCTCATGTATTCCATGTTATATACTAGGCCGAATATCTGTTATGTAGTCGGTGTTGTGAGTAAATACCAATCTAATTTAGGTCTTAAACATTGGACAATAGTGAAATATATATGTTGAAATATCTAAATCGAACTAAGCACTATTATTTAGTGTTTGGTGGACAAGATTTAGTAGCAACAGGCTATACAGATTCAAATTTTCAACCAGATGTGGATGATAGAAAATCAACATCTGGATTTGTTTTCATTTTGGGTAAGGGAGCAATAACATGGAAAAGTTGCAAGCAAGATACTACTGTAGATTCCACCACTGAAATAGAGTATATCGCTACCAGTGAAGCTACAAAAGAAGCTGTATGGATTCAAAAATTCATACAAGAGTGTGGAATTGTTCCCTCTATAAATTCTCCCATAACTTTTTATTGCGAAATAATGGAGCAGTAGTATATGTTGTGGAACCAAGAGTTCACCAGAAAACAAAACACATAAAGTGCAGATTCCACTTGATTCGTGATATTATACATAGAGGAGTTGTTTCAATAGCAAAGATTGCTTCAATTGAAAATATATCAAATCCATTGACTAAATCTTTGTCACAAAAGGTGTTTAAGAAGCACCTAGAATCAATGGGTATAAAATATGTGTATGATTGATTTTAAGTGAAAATAGGAGATTGTTGGACATATGTTGTTAAAAACCAATTTTATTATTTATTTATTAGATAAAGAAATTGCTACATTAATTATTGATTTCATATATGTTATATTTTAATGGATATTTTATTTATTTACGACATATATGATATGACCATAAATTATTTGGTTACATTGTAGAAAAACTATGCTAATAGTTGATGAACTATTAAGTAAGGAGTTATAGTTCTTTAGTTCCTTATTCGCTAAAATTGTTCTAGGCTAAATGCGACAAACTATTTAAAGCCTACACTTGTTATACCTCTATCAAAAAGGATAGAATGTTTAACTCTAGCATTGGAGTAGTGACCCTAAAGCAAACAAGTAAGTGTAGTGTATGAGGTACATACATTGAACATGATCCAATTAAAGAGCTTCATATAAGTCTGTCACTGAAGTTAGTCAACACCACGTCATTTTCCATGTGGCATGTTGATATGTTATCTTAATGATGTTAATGTCACGTGATAGATGACATAGCATCAAAAATTATTAACTAGGAATTGGATTTTTTTCCTTTTTATTCATCCAAATATCCAAAAATTATTGGTTAGGGATTTGAAACAAAAAATAAAAAGAAAACTAATTGTTTTCAACTAATTACCATCGTTTCTTAGTTGATTATCATCTTCCTAATTGAAGCCATCCTTCTTAACAAAAGAAATCTTCACTTTCTTCAACATTCCCTAAATCCAACACACCTTATAGTTAGAATATCCGATCTTTATCTACAAATTCCTATTTCTCTTCTAAAAATTGTTTGTTTGGGTAGTCTTGAATTTTCTAAATCTGTGAGATGTGTGAGAAGAGAATTTATTATTGTTAGTAAATAAAATTCAACACCATCAGATTTTCCTTACAGATTTTAGGGAAAGGAAAAGCATCAGATTTCCTTTACAAATTCTAGGGAAGAGAAAAGAAGGATTTGACTTCTTTTATAGATTCTTGGGAAGAGAAGAATATCAAATTTCCTTTACAAATTCTAAGAAAGAGAAGAAAAAGATTTGACTTTCTTTTATTATGGAACAACATTGTATATCTTTGCTAGTTTCAATATTATAAACATTGTATGGCCTACCTTTATGTTTCATTTTCTCAAAATCGTTTTTGGGTATTTTTGAATTTCTCTACACCAACATTCGCTTCAATCAAACTGAAAAAGTTTGATTAGGTTTTTTTTTGTTAGGAAAAATGGCTTTAATTAAGAAAATAGTAATTAGTTAAGAGTTTGAAACAATTTTTTAAAAAATTTTTTATTTCAGATCACTAATCACTAATTTTTGGACATTTGGAAAGGAAAAAACCAAACTCCAAGTCAGTGATTTTTAATATCACGTCATCTGCCACATGACATTGACATCATCGAGAGGAAACGTCAACATGTCATGTGGCAGATAATGTAGCATCAAAAATTACTGACTGTACCGTTAACTAATGGAAGTTAATCAACAATTAGTGAGAGGAGCTTATTTGACTCAAAATAAAAGTCATTGGGCTTATTTGAACGCAATAAAAGGATGAGAGCTAAATTGACTTTTTTGATATAGTTTGGGGGCTTGTTTGGGTATTTAACCATAATTCTTTTCTTTGCAAAGATCATTTGCAATGTGTTAATGGACATTATTGCAATTATAATGGGTAAATAAGATTTCTTAATTAATTTAAGAAACTAAATAATAATATTAGATTAAATAAAATTCCAAGTACAATATGAGTCATGAGTTGACAACAACTTGGACCCATAGCAGTAGAGAGAGATCCCAAAGGATCCTAGGCATATTTTTCTTTTGGATTTTATATATAAGTCTTGTTGGATTATGATTAGGTCTAATAGATCCAAGTCGATTAGTATATCTATAAAAGTAAGGGTTGCTACTTAGTTGAGCATCAGAATTATTTAGCAATAATTTTTAGAAAACAAAAAGCCCTAGAAAAAAAAGAAACATGAATCCTTTTGAAGGCGAGACACTTGAATTATTTTTTTTGGTACAATTTTCATCTATAATTTTCTTGCGATAGTTACTTAACTTTTTTATTAGATGGCAATAATTATTATTAAATTATAAATAAAAATTCTGCATTTAGTGCACTTAAAGAAACTACTAACAACAGCCCAACAACATTTAAAAAAAAAAAACATAATGTTGAAGGGGATGCCACCCAATGGAGGAACTGATTTTTTTTATTCATTTCGTATCTTTCTTTCTTTTTTTTTTTTTTCTTTTTCATTCCTTTTATTCCTAGCTCTTGAATCCTAGAGATTCAATTCACATAATGACTTTGCTAAGATCAGTCCTGTTCACATAAGGACACTTTACCCCTCCTACCTTCCATAACATACCCTCACAGCCGCCGAGGTCCCGTCCCTCTCAACTCCCATGCCCACCTAATGAAAAGGTAAATTGAGGTTCGGTTTTAACATCTTCAAGTTGTAGAAGGAACAAGTAGTTCTAAAACAAATATCGTCCGTGTTCCAATATATAGCGTACCCTGGTCTATCAGTAGCGTAATACCGCCGCCTTGCCTCTTTATAAATACCGCTGATAATTAAGCCCCAACTCAGCAATTCACGACACAGAGGAAGCAAAGCAATCATGAAGAACTGCAACAACAGCTACTGGAAACCGGCCTTTTCCTTTTTCCTTCTCTCTTGTCTCGTTCTCTCAGTCTCAGCTTGCTCCCAATCTGAGGAGGGTATACATATACATTCTCTCATGCTTTCTTTCTATTTTTTTTTTGTTCTTTCAAATAACATTGATTTTGGGATTGCACTTATAAACTTTAATTATTGTCTACAGCCATAATTGTATAACTGGAAGATCATCATTTCCATCACATTTCTTAACTAGTTACGCTTGAAATATGCCCTTTTTTCTTTCTTTCTTTTCCTTGATATCTTGTTTTTTATTTTTCCTTTCTTTTTTTTTTCTCATACTTTTTTGACAGGATTGTTCTTCGATTCAAGCTGTTGTCACTGGGGTGATAACCATTTATTGATCCATTAATATTAAGTGTAACAACTCTTTTGTCATTAGAAGCCCATTATATTGGATCGCTCTTGCTTTCCTTCGTTTCTCGTTAATATATATATATATATATATATATTCTTAATTGAGTGCTGGAACTTTGAAACTAAAACAAACAGAGTGATAATAGAATAATTTTTTTTATTGAACAGCTTTAATGGCACAAAAGAGGGGATGAGACTTACTGTCTTATCACCGGATACAAACCCACGAGCGCGGACCCACGTTTATGGTCAATTTTAAAAAATATTTATTTATTATATCATTTATTTTGAGTTTTAATAATATTAATAAATTTTTTTTTTATAATTTTGTAGGAAGCGGGTAAAAAGTAAATTTTATTAAAAAAATTTACATAGCAATAATATTTAAATATTATCAAAAAATAATTTATATAGTATTATTTAAATATTACATGAAAAGATAAAAAAAAAATTTTCTATAATTTAAAATTTTATTAAAAAAGTTAAAACTTAAAATATTCTGCTCTTCAAAAATTCTAGTCTTACTCTTGACACCCGCAATGTTGTTTCCTTTTTTTTTGGTCTTTGATTGTGTTTTTCACTTTCTCAAAATAACAAAATTAAGTTTAAATTAATTTGTAATTTTTAATCCAAATTAAGTTTTTAAATACATCATATTTAAATATTTTTTTGATTAATTTGATAGTTTGGGTTGATAATTATAATCTAACTAATAGAAAAGTAATATTACATGTCAAATAAAATCTTAAAATTATGAGTATTTTTTTTATTTATTTTGTAGATATTAATTATTTGAGTTTTGTATTTAACTTTATATTATTTGTGGATGCTTATATTTAGTTTTGATCAATGAATAGAAAATTGTCCTTTTGTTAATAGTTGAATTTGATAATTTGCTATGTACGATCATAATTTATTTAATTTTAATATTTTAATTTATGCTAATGAATAGCAATTTTTAACAAGATTTTTAATTTTAGATAAATAAGTCATGAAAAGATATTGTCTCATAGAACTCAAATCTTAGAGAACAATAACAAAATTCTACTAATGATCCTAATGAATTTACAATTTCTTTAATTTAACTGAATTTTTCTTTAATTTAATAGTCAAACTTTTAATTTATGAATTTTAATATATTTATTTTAATTATTATTATTATTTTAATTATAACACCATTTAAAAAAATTTCTCAATCCGTTACAGTCTACACTACCCCTAAAACATTACTCACATAAAACATATAAACATCAGAGCACAAGACCAACCACGCTATGGTAGAAAGCAGCTCCGGAAAATGTGAGAAGTAATATCATGCTACCAAATGGGGGGCAGGACAACCCACAAAATGATCTGATGACAGAGGAGAAACCAAACTACCAAGACTCTCATGCATCGGGAGCATTAATAATTCTCTTTTGGCTCATAGATCAAACTTAACATTATAATATTATTCCTTCAATGTCAATTTTTTTTCATTATACTTCAAACGTGTTCAATTTTGCCAACAAACTCAATTTTAATTCAAATTTGGATATTTTCTGTTTGAATATATAGTTACGAAATCAAAACTATGAAAACGTTTTATTTCTTGTTTTTTTTTTTTTTTTTTGGTCTCTTTGGCATTTAATATTAACTGCCAAATCATATATTAAAAAATATACGACTTTGAAATATTTTATTTTGTTGGGCATGTTTAAGATATGTTATGGCAACTTTTAGCCATATGTTAGGCATTTATATTAAGAATCTGCCTTCCTGTTGGGGGTTGGGGTGGGACAGGGCATGAATTCAATTACGACGAAGCATCAGGGAGGGGACCGTCGCGGTGGGGTTTACTCAAACCAGAATGGAGAAATTGCAGCGATGGACGGATGCAATCCCCCATAGATATTGGAACTGTACAGCCTCGACCTCAATTGGGAGATTTGCAAAGGAACTACACATCAGCTCCTGCTGTTTTGGAGAATAGGGTGGTAGACGTTGCGGTGAACTCCTGACTCTCTTCCTTTACCATCTTCTTTATAGATTCAAGTTTGCCAAGTTGGAACTAACCAGTAAAAGGTTATAATTCGCCGAGTTGATATGAGCATTTGTCCTTTGAAAATTCCAAGATCAAATTATGATTTTGATATCTTCATAACTATTGGGCTTGTCACCCACCCCTTCATGTACCTTTGGATAGGATCATGCATAATCCACTTTGACACATGCTTTCGAGAGCCATCTTCTACCCCTTTTCTCCATGTCTTTCTTACACTCTACTAAAGGAAAATTGGCAGCAAAAAATGTGTTGTTTTAGAGAATTTTTTACTAATGAATATATATATATATATATATATATATTAAATTACTAGATTATATACTTGGTAAATTTAATTTATACTTTAACTAGTTAACGAATCACCTAACTTATGATACCAAATTCAAGAATTAACTTTATATAATAGTATAAATTACATATTTTGTTAGTTACTATATATTGATCTAGTATTATATTTTGTTATAATTTAGATTGTAATAGTTAATTTGTTTGATATTCCTTCTCAGGGTGAGAAATGAATGCTAACTGAATTATTGTGTAACTAACACAAAAAATCTAGTTTATAGCTAGTGTGCGATTGATTTTGATCTTGCTGTAGTTGCTAATTTTCTCTTAATTAACCAATAATTTCGTCAGGTTGTATGGAGAGGGAATGCTGGAAACATTACCATTAATGGGACTGTTTATTACGTGGTTAACTGTCATTGGCATTCACCCTCAGAGCACACATTCAATAGAACTAGGTGATAAATATTTTCCAATTCTTCTTCTCTGAGTTTTTTGTTATTCAAAAAATTCAATTGATTTGTACTGAAAGCTAAAGTCTAAGCAATATTTACATATATACATATATATATTTTTCTAACAGGTTTGCCTTGGAGCTTCACCTAGTTCATCAAAGTGCTCAAAATCTGACTGCGGTTGTTGCTATTCTTTACCAACTTGGAGCGGCTGATCCCTTCATTGCTAGGGTACATATGCAACATCTTGTTTTATTCAGTTTTCTTGTTTACATATAGAATATATTACCTGCTGTATATTTAATTAAGTTTCATATTATAGTTTCGTGGGTTGGTTTTTCTTATTCCTTTTGTTTTTGTTTCCTGACAGCTGCGTCCCTTCATAACAACTCTTGAGAACGTAGAGAGAGTACCGTTGGGGCCTATTGATCCAGAATCCATCGGACTTCCCGGCAGAAAGTATTATCGATACAATGGTTCACTTACAACTCCTCCCTGCTCAGAGGGCGTTCTTTGGACAGTCTTCCCACAGGTCTTTATTGCCTCTCAACCATTGATTCTAGCCTTTTCCTAAATTCACTTGCTGGAATTTTGCTAACTTATTGTGGATCTTAATTATAAAGATAAAGACGGTTTCCCGCTCGCAAGTTGAAGCATTAAGGAACGTCCTTCCTCCGGTAAGTGTCTCTACACTGAGATCAATTACTCGTCAACTCAGTCATAAATGAGACCTGAATCTGTTTAAATTTCAAGACCTCCTCCTTCCCAGGGATGCCGTAAACAATTCACAATTTTGTTCAGAAAAATCACCTTCAACATATCCGACCAGAAGCAATTTAGTTTCCTTTGCAAATCTTAAGCAAAATGCTACGCATTGTTTATTACATGTTTAAGAAAAATGATGAATTTGCTTTGTTGATTTCTACTCTTTTTCTGTTTTTGTTTTTTTTTTTCTTTTCAGGAAAACAGGAACAATTCAAGGCCAACTCAACCGCTGAATAATAGAACTGTCTTACTCTATGATCCAGCCAGGATGGGAACTTTTACTTTGAAAACTGATGACTGATTGAACCATGTAACCCTCTATAGACGAGGGTGTCTCTACTTAAAATAAATTGATGACGCCTAACTATATTAGGCTACCTAAAGCTGCAGTTTACATGTATACCGTTTCAGCGTGAATCTTAATAAAATTAGTTCTCTCCCCTTTTTCGCCCATCACTTTAATTTGGTCGTAGCGATTAATGAAGCATGTCATGTGCTTAATTCTTTAGCAACAAACAGATTGAACTTCATCTCAACTCACCTTATCAAAAATATAACATCAATGTATTGACCTTGTAGCAATTGCCATTGGATATTTATAAACGGGGCAAATGCAAACTAGTCCCATGCATTAATTGAAGCAAATGATAAAAGTGAACTGCATTAAACTACGTACTTACCAAATGTTAGGCAGCTAGTGCCGTATTCAATGGTAAACAAGACTTATAGTTTTCGGTACAATGAAAAGGGAGAAATTAACTTCTGGCCAACAAACCTCTACATAGAACTACTACGTGAGAGCGTCATTAATAAATGAAAATTTATTACCTTATGTCTAGAAATATAAATTTGGGAAAGTAATATTTGCATTTGGATTGTTATGGAAATTGTAAGTATGAATGCAAATGTTTATGTAAAATCTAATTGAGATTTAACACATGCATCTATATATATGAGAAAATATAAAAAATGTGACCTTCAAATTCCGTCGACTTTACTTTTATTGGTATGCTCTCATCCGTCAAAAACTTTAAAATTTCTTTGGAGATTTTAGTCTAAAACTTTTATGTTGGCAAACCTGTCAAATTTGGAGAAAATTCCATCAAAATTTCCAATTGGAAGTTATCAGTAATTAAAAATTTTCAACAAAAATTTCATCGTTAAAGGCAAAAAATTTAGTCGAAATCACATCAAAAAATCCGATTGATTCCATCAAGAAATCCAAAATATTTTGTCGAAAATCCAATGAAATTGTTTGAAAGTTTTGTTGAAATAAAAAAAGTCTCCATTTTAATTTTTGACATTTCACCAAAAATTAACAACTACATGATACTTGTCCAGTGCAATAGTCCAACAACAATAAAAATATTTTCATATTATTGCTATGTTGGAATTTTAAAATTCAAATTATAGATATCCCATCTATTTAAGTCGACCTCACCTTTGGATTCCACAATTAATAGGATGGTTAATATAGTTTTAATGGGATTGTGATAACTATCCATTATTTGAAGTTTCCAAATTTTGAAGGATTAATGATCTCTTTGATGGAAGCAGTTTTGCTCATAAAAGAAAACTTACGGTTCCCCAACTTAGAGCAATTTTTAAAAAGACCCTATTACCATCCTTGTGAAGTGTTATTTGGGTTAGAAGAATTCATAAAAGAAAAAATTTGATTATTTGCTATTTGCTCTGGGGGAAGGTTAGTGTCATGATCTTAATTGGATGATATTTTGCAGGTTTATCTTTCATGATTATTGTTGTCTAAAACTCTAGATGGCTTTTAGTTATACTTGCAGGTTATAGTCAATTCTTATGGTTTTTCTTTCTAACTTTTTTACAATTCATGTCATTTCAATGGATAATCTATTGGGTAAAACATATAAAAGGTGTTAGTGGTGGTGGAAAATTTTACTCTTATAAAACGTCAAATATTGGTTATCAAATCTTTTTTGCTACCAAACAAAAGTACACTACTATTGCTTAAGCTAGTTGATATTTTTAAATATTTATTTATTTATGTTTTGTTATGTTCTATTATTTCTATTGGTGTGTAGATATATATATATATATATATGTTTGGGAATGTTTAACATGTGGTATCAGAGTTAGAATAATCTCTGCATAGAAATTTTGATGTATGATTTTGAAATTGTGTATTTGTAATTTTTGTATATTTCTAAAAATATTATTTTAGAAATTATTTAGAGAATAATGAACCATATGCATTTTGATATATACTTTTGTGGAATTTCAAAATTGTTTGGATCCTTTACGATATATGTCCGTGAGTATTTGGTTCGTTAAAACAAATAGATTTTTCTTTATATGCTTGAAGCATTATACTGATATTTAATCAAATTAGTGTACCTATTGTCATGTGCCGAACTTTAGTTGAATCTCGTGCGGCCTGTGACACCTATCCTATGCTTGAACTATTTAGATTATTTAGGCTCTATGTATTAAAAGATTTTTGAGTTTGTTTGATTAAATTGTTGGGCCTTCATTATTAAATTGGCTTTTATAATTTTATGACAAATTGGGCTGTGGTTTTTGTTCTCTTGGTATATAGAATGAACATATTTTGGACTTATTCTATTTACGTGATTTGTTTGGACTTATTGGCTGTTAAGTTGAATGGAATATAATGTGTCTAACATTTTGGGCCAATAAATTTAGAAAAGATAAACTCATTTAAAACAAACTAATTTTGGATCTAATTGTCTTCTCTAGATCTAATTAGTTTGACTATTTTGGTCATGGAAGGAGTTTAATTAGTCCAAATTATATTCATCTAACTTTTGATTAAGACATTTTCTGTATAATAAATTACTTAATATCCAATTTATGTTATACTTATTTTATGTATGTCTTGATTATTATTGTGATATCATGTGATAGTATATATGTGAATAATTGAGATTATCCATAGCCTCTTAATTATGATAAGATATACATTAAGTAAATTTTACAATATTTTATTTTGATCACATCAAGTTTAAATGACATCAATTTTCTTATTAAACATGTTAGTATAATTATTTTTACCCAACAGGAAAATTATTATATTTTCATGGTTAATCATGAAGAAATTGAAATTATTATTTTTTCTTAATTAGCCTATAAGTATTAGAAAATATTAATATATTTTAGTTTCATCACAAAAGTTATGAATCACTTTGTGTTAAATTTTTTGCCCACAGGTAAATTTTGATAACATGTCAATTCATGCATACTTTTTATTTGTCTTACGTTGGAGAGCTTATTTTTTATATTGATGGTTTGTGCCTTATATATTATTAAGTAAGCTGTTATGAATATATGTAAATATCTATTGTATTTTATAATATCCAATGTATCTCCCATATCCAATGTACATATTTATGTTGGTACATCCCTATCTCATGATTTCATTTAGTGTATGTACATTCTTATCTATTAAGTTCATCCCTTCTATTTATATAAATTCATTTCCTCTCCATCTATGTGTGCCTATAAATAAAGGCGTTATAGTTTATGGTTAATATACTGAAACAAGAAATGAAATAGAAGATCTTCTTACATTCTTACTACTTCTATCTAATATTCTCTTTCAAAGTTATATTTCATAATACGTTATCAACATAAGGCTCTAACTAACTAAGAAAGGTTACTTTTTTTTTAATTCTTTAATCATTTAGATTTTAATTTTGTATACCGTCCAATCGACTTGAAGACGACAATGAACCTTGAGCCTCCTTTCATCTTTTGAAACGGTAGTGGGTCTTCGAGAATCCTAGTAGTTGACACTTGAAGTTGTCAACACAAGTGCAAACTGGAATCACCGAGAAAATGGAAGATGTCTGTTTGCTTGATAGTGCAACAACACATACCATACTTTGTGGCAAGCACTTTTTATCAAATGTGACATTAAGTAAGGCAAATGTCTATACAATATCAGGTCCCGTTGGAATTATTGATGGCTCCGAAAATGCCACAATTGTTCTGCCAAATGGCACCACCTTGCATATCAAAGATGCATTGCTAAGTAGTAGATCGAAGAGGAATCTACTTAGCTTCAAATATGTACGCCATAATGGGTACCATCTTGAGACAATTTATGAGCAAAATAAGGAATGTCTTTGCATCACTTCTTATAAGACGAGCTAGAAGACCATCCATGAGAACTTGGAAGCTATATGTGTTGTGTTACTATTAAAGCTGTTGAATCATACACTACCATATCTTGGAAACTGGTAAATCTTGATGAGTTTAGACTTTGGCATGATCACCTGGGTCACCCAAGACCTACAATGATGCGTAGGATAATCCAAAATACTAGAGGACACCTTTTAAAGGATACAAAGGTTTTGTTGTCCAAAGATTATACTTGTGAAACTTGTTCACAAGGAAAGCTCATTACTAAACCTTTTATGACAAAGATGAATCTTGAATCCCCTTAATTCTTGCAAAGAATCCAGGGTGATATTTGTGGACAAATACAACTGGCAAGTGGGCCGTTATGATATTTCATGGTATTAGTGGATGCATCTTGCATATGGTCCCATGTTTGCCTATTATCTTCACGTAACGTCGCCTTGGTACATTTACTAGCACAGATTATAAAGCTTTGGGCACATTTCCTTGATTATCCAATCAAGAGCCTAAAGATGGATAATCTTGGTAAATTTACATCACAAAGCTTTGATGCTTATTATGCTTTACTAAGAATCGAGGTTAAGCACCCAGTTCCACATGTTCATACTCAAAACAGATTAGCAGAATCCCCGATTAAACGCATCCAAATTATCTCTCATACTCTATCATTAAGGACGAAGCTCAACTATTCAGTGTGAACTCATGTTGTTTTGCATGCAGCGACACTAATTAGATTGCGCCCCACTGTTAGTCTCCTGCAGCCTCCCATGCAGTTGGTTCTAGGCTATGAACTAGACATTTCACATTTATGCACCTTTGGTTACGCTATGTAGGTGCCTGTAGTACTACCAAAAAAAACTAAAATGGGTCCCCAATGCCGTTTGGGCATTTACGTTGGGTTTGATTCGCCATCCATTATTAGGTTCTTAGAACCAATGACGAGCGATCTTTTTACCACCAGATTCGCGGATTATCATTTCGATGAAACAATGTTTCCATTGATTAGGATACCTAAAGCTTCCATAGTCGAGAAATAGAAACCAGTTGAGATTTTCTCTTGGAATGAGAAATATCTATCCCATTTAGACCCAAGAACTCCTGAATGTAAAAATGAGGTGCAATGTAAAATCCATTTACAAGTTATTACCAATAAACTTCCTAACGAATTTAATGATGCATCCAAGGTCACATGGTCTCATATTCTAGCTATGAATGTTCTAGCTAGGATTGTTGTTCATGAAGAACAAGCTAAAATGGATCAAAATCAAAAAACATTGTCCCTCAAAAACAAAGAAGGAGGAATCGAGAATCCATTCTAGAAGAGTCTGGTGTTGAGCTTGCTCCAAGAGAGCTTATTGCCCCTGAAGAGGCATGAACCCATGAAAAGACCATCGACCCTAGGAACATTGAGATTTCCATTACATAGTGTAATGAGATTAGAGATCAGAATGAGATAATCATCGATGATGCTTTTGCACTCTTAATTGCTCATGAGATTATAAATGATGATTATGAACCGCGATCTATTAACGAATGATGTCAAAGGCAAGATTGGCATAAGTAGGAAAAAGCAATCCAAGCTAAATTGGCTTCCCTAGTTAAACGAAAGGTATTCGGGCTTGTAGCTCGAATCTCTAACAATGTAAAACTTGTTAAATACAATAGGGTCTTTGTTTGGAAACAAAATGAGAAAAATGAAGTCATGAGGCATAAGGCTTGACTCGTTGCCCAAGGCTTTTCTCAAAGACTTAGGATTGATTATAATGAGACATATTCACTTGTGATGGATATGATTACCTTTTGTTTTCTTATTACCCTAGCAGTTTCTGAGAAACTGGAAATACGTCTTATGGACGTCGTGATGGCATATCTATATGGTTTATTAGACTCTAATATTTATATGAAAATTCCTGAAGGATTCAAAATTCCTAAAGCATACACTCCTCGCAACTTATTCTCAATAAAGCTATACAGATCTTTGTACGAGTTAAAGTAATCCGACCGCATGTGGTATAAACGCTTAAGCAAGTACCTAATTAAGGAAAGGTATAAAAATGATCTTATCTACCTATGCATGTTTATTAAGAAATCGAAAATTGGATTTGCTTTGATAGCGGTTTATGTCGACGATATGAATTTGATTAGAACTCCAAAAGAGTTATCTAAAACTATTGAATATTTTAAAAAGGAGTTTGAAGTTAAAGATTTGGGTAAAACCAAGCTTTGTCTTGATCTAGAGCTTGAGCACAAAGCCAATAGAATACTTGTCCATTAGTCAGCATATATTGAGAGATTGCTTAAACGTTTTAACATGGACAAGGCTCACCCATTAAGCACCTTTTTGGTTGTAAGGTCTCTTGATCCCTAAAAGGACTCATTTTGTTCTAAAGAACCTGATGAAAAGATACTTGGTCCTACAGTACCATATCCCAATATAATTGGGGCTTTGATGTACTTAGCACAATGTACGAGATTGGATATCCCTTAGAGGTATCATTATATCCAAAGATGAATTGATAGTTATGATTTAGAATCAAGCTTAATTCTCTTGACTTGAGGAATTTGTGTGTAGGCAATACACCCAAACACCCTCAAATGAGCAACATATGGCTTAGAGTTAAACTAGGCCTCATATGGACTCTTATCTTCAAGCACCCCGGTTGGCAGAATATTCAACAAATTATTTGCAGCATTTGTAGCCTCTGCACAAAAGACTTTACGCAATTTTTGCTCAAACTTGTCATTTCCAAAAAAGTTCGATTTTTTTTCTCATATATGCCATTTTGCTGGGGACTATAAGGGATAGTTAGTTGATGCCTTATCCCTTTAAGCGACAAAAAATTCTTGAACTCGTTAGAGACATATTCTGAGCCATTATTTGTCCTAAGTGACTTAATATTTTTATCAGTTTGATTCTCAACCAAAGCCACAAACTTAGAAAACAATTGCAAACTTCAAACTTACTTTTCAAGAAATAAATCCAATAAATTCTACTATAGTCATCTATGAAGATCACATAAAACTTACTGCCACTTAATGAAGACGTCTTTATAGGCCCTCCTACATCAGAGTGGACTAATTGCAGTCGATCAATGGCCTTTGAATTGTTGTAGTTTGGAAAGGGAGTCCTGCTTTATTTTCCATGAAGACATGTATTGCACAAGTGTTCATTCTCAAGCAACATAGGTAAATCAATAACATAATTCATAACTCCCATTCTCTTTAGTGAAGGATATTTAACATGGCCAAGTCTACGATGCCACAACTTAGCATCATTATAAACACATGAGTAAGCTTGATACTTAACTTCCATCCAATTTAATGGGAAGCATTTGTTTCTCATCCTAATAGTAAATAAATCATTTCCAAATGAATCAAAGACAGGGCAAGCCTTGTCTTTGAACAATACAATAAATCCTTCTTCAGTTAACTGACCTATGCTTAATAAATTTTGTTTAGCATCTAGCACAAAATAAACATTGGGAGTTGACTTAATACCTGTAGCTGCTTTAACACCTATTTTTCCCTTTCCACAAATCTATAGTAAATCACCATTCCCTATCTGCACAGTTGACTTATAGTTTCTGTTTGGTGCCAAAAATTGAGATTCATCTTTAGTCATGTGGTTAGAACAAGCACTATCGATAAGCCATATTTCTTTCTTAGCAGAGTTTCTTGGATTCCTTGCCATGAAAAGAAATTCTTCTGCTCCACCTTTCTACTCCTCTAAAGCAGCATTTTCTCCAACCTTTGCACCCTTGTTCTTACCCACCTTTTCAACATGACCTTGTTGATTACAGTTACGGCACTTCACATTGGGTTTGAACCAGTAAAATTTTTCTGTGTGGTTTCTCTTTTTATAGTAACTACAAAGAGGAAATTTCCTTTTTTCCTTACCTTGATTCTTGTCATTGTTTTTCTTTTCTTTGTCCTTCTTTTCACCACCAGTTCTTTTGTAGTTGCCATTATTCCTTCTATCCTTGACTCAAGCTACTAGTGCCTCCTCTATATGGTTATCTTGTCTTAAAGCTCTTTTGTGTTCTTGAACTTGTAAGGCGTTAACTAGCTCAATCAACGACAATGTTGATATGTCCTTGGAGTCCTCTAAAGAAGAAATTTTTTTTATTCAAATTTCTCTGTCAAGCTCACAAAGACTTTGTTAATGATTCTTTTCTCTGACAGGTTTTCACCGAGAGGCCTCAACTGGTTCACAACCTTCAAAACCTTATTTGAAAACTCTTTAATGGTTTCCTCATCCTTCATTTTCAAACCTTCAAAAACCCTCAAAAGATTCAATTCCTACATTTGTCTGGTCCTATCACTACTATGGAACTCTTCTTGCAGCTTGTCCCACGCCTCTTTAGGAGCTTCAAAAGTCATGATCCTTGTGAAGATTGAATCGATCACAGCAGAATGTATACACAACAAAGCTTTGAATCACTTAGCTACCTCCTCACTATGTTGTTTAGGTTGAGCCATTGTGGGGTTGGCATGGCACATAACTGGTGGTTCTCTTTCAACTTCAACCACTTCCCAAAGGTCAAAAGCCTTCAGGTAAGTTTTTATATTCACAGCACATATGGGATAGTTTTCCCCATTAAAAATTGGTGAAGCGGTGGCAATATAGGTTGAAGAAGCCATACTCAGTAGATTTTTGTTTGCAGGTGGGAAAAAATAGAATGATGAAGGAATAAAAGGGAAAAAGGTTTGATTTTTCTAGAAAGTAATGCTCAAAGTAGTCCTCTAAGAACTCTTTTCAAGCTCTGATACCATGAAAAGATTCATAAAAAGTATAAAGAAAGTTGTAGATAAGATCTTGCTCAAGAAAAAAGGCTCATTTATTACCAGTAAACGAGACTTAACCAAGAAAATGAAGAAGGCTTTCTTGTATTAACCTGTGAAGTCCTATATCAGCTTACAATATAAAAGCAACAGATAAAATATTAAAAATAAAGAAAAGCAGCTTAACAAAAGGTGCAGCACCATTAAGGTTGTCAGCTATCCTTTGCTGCAATTGTGCAAAGGCTAACATGTTGCCTGATTAAGAAGCAAAATAGCAGAAAAAGTTAAAATAACCAAAAGGCTATGTCAGTAGCAGATGAGGTCTTCTTCTTCAATCCAAATTTGATATCTTCATGCCAAGCAGAGTATTGAATCAGAGACTAACCTTCAACATAAGTAACACTTTCAAAGGGTTATTATGAACTATCATTTGTCTCCATTTTGGTAAGCTTCTAAATCAGATCCATATATCCTAACTTTCTTTCATGTTTGATCATTTAAGATCGTCGAATTAGGGGTCTTCTGGAAAAAGCACTCAATCATGGATTAGGGTTTAAATAATTTGTGTAACTTGAAATTAGGTAATAATTTGTTTTGGAATTATTTTAGACTTAAACTTATAGATTGTCTAAACCAACGAAAAATTCACAATTAGAGAAAATCCATCCTCTATCAGAAATACACAACTAGAGAATATAACCCATTATCATCGTACTGTTATTAAAATATTTGTTTCACGTAAAAATTTTATATCTCAGTCAAACAAGTTCTCCGTTTAAAAGTTTTAACATTTTAAAAAGCAAAAAGCCAACACCAATCCCATTTATACAATCAAACTTCCATATTATATGCCATGCTCGTGTGTCAAGCAACAAATTGAACCGATCTCCACAAATTGCTTTTGTCAATTACCTGATCAAGAATATAATAACATATTAACCTTGTACCAAAATTAACTAAGCCCATAGATATCCATTAATTAGGTGAAACATCTATCTATATCCAATTACAATTACAACAGGTTTACTTATTTGTTACCAAGAAATAAAACGGCTTCGGGTCCAAAGCATGCTTGATGGTAACATCTTTCACTCCGTTCTTAATGCGAACAGAGTCTTCCATCAATCAAGAATTTGATTGTTTGTAGATAAGAAAGAATATTAACAATAATAATCAGATGATTGATTCGTGTCTGCAAATATAAAAGCATAGAAAAAGAATACGATGGGTTTGACTTCTTCTCAATTTGCACATGGCAAGCATTCATTCTACGTGCAAAATTCTTAAAACTCACATGGCGTGTAGACAAATTGAACATGAAAACCGCATAATATTTGGCATTGAATTCAAAATAGTGATGATACAAGTACTTCAAACGATTACGTTTTATTTTGTCATAGCAAGGAAAACTCTAAGTGAACTTAAAGCAGGACTTGGAAGACTAAGGAAATTACACCACAAACGCAAAGCCTTATCAACACCTAAGCAATTAGGAATGGCAGAACGGTCAGCATGAAAGCTTCATATGTAAACGTCGCATTACCACTGTACGTAGTGTCCTTCTCCTTGAATTTCTCAGTTAGTCCCTACACACCAAAAAAGAAACCCATGATTCAAATTCAATTGCCATTAACCAAAACCATAGTCTCAAGTTAAAAGTAGAGAGGAACTAGCAAGTAAGCTTACTTTAACCGTAAGGCAGCACCTGCATCATGAAGGATTAGAGAGAAGAAAACAGATTAGTTGACATTATAGACATAAAAAATGAAATGCTGCATAATAATTTATATGTGAAACATATTATATATAGAAACCATACTCGATAAAGTTGTCATATTCAATGGCCTTGTTTTTGCCCCCAGTTTTATCAAACTTGGATACAAGCAAATCCAATACCACTGGAGAGACAGAAAATCCTAGACTCAGGAGTGCCTCTCTCAATTCATTGGCATCGATTTTACCACTCCTGTCCCTATCGAATTTCTCAAAAATGGCCTGCAACAAACCCAATCTTTTAGTCGAACAAACCCATATATCGATTCAAGCAAAAAGAAAAAAAGTTTGCTCATGGAAATTACCCTCCAATTCTGAAGACTGTAGAACACTGCAGTGAACTCTTTAGGACCTGCATTATGAATTTTTTTCAAAAAAAAAAGTTAGAGATGCATAAATCATATTGCTTACGAAAATTTGAAAAATAAATACTAACAAAATTGTTATTATTCCACATAAAACTCGCGAACAATCGGACAATAAGTAGCATTGCTCAATTTGAAAATGAAGCGTGTGACGTGAAATCACCCAACCCACTGCATAATATATTTGAGTCGGCAGGAATAATATGAGGTGGTTCAACAATTCCCACATCAAAAGAGGAAAATTAAAAAAAGCACATAAAAGCCTAATTACGGATATGCTCCTGCAAGCACATCATCTTTATAGACAACGCGGATCCAAAAAATCTTTCTATAGGACCCACACCACGTGCCCCCTTTATAATGACACCACTCATAAAGAGTCATTTAAGTCATTTTGTTGCGTGGGCCTAAAGCCGCCTGCTACTATGCCATGACTCAATCACCGGCGCTGACCTTGCATAGGGCAAAGACCCAATCGAATACGGGGCCTAAGTTAGAGTGAGGCATTTCCCCGGCGCACGTTAGACCCCACCACTATGTTTCCCCTGCTGAAAAGTTTTGATGAAAGAGAAGGAATTTCACGGTAACGATACAAACGAATTGATTAATTGAATAAAAAACCTAATACTGGAATTGACTTTGAACTTGCATTTATTTAAAGATTAAATGTGTGTAAATATATCTCAACCTACGCTACACCTACATTTCAATCTTAGTTATTTTTTTTATATATATTAGTTTTCCTTTTTTAATTACTATTATTAGAACATTTTACAACAATAAGGCCAAACCTGGAGATTTTCATCTCACAATTTTCAAATTTTATTTTTATCTTAATTTTTCAATCAATAGAAAATTAACGTGATATTTCAATTGCAATTACGGCCGAAAAGCAGTGAAATTAATGGTTAGTTAAAATAATTAAATAAAAAAGTAAGAATAAAAGAAACTGACCGATCTTTCTGGAGTTGGAATTAGTGAAGAGATACATGAACAAATGAACAGTTCTCAAACTGAAGCTTTGGTTATACGAAGAAAGCGCTCTTTGCAACTCCTTATCATCAATAAACCCACTCCCATCTTGATCGGCCATTTGAAAGCAAGCCACGACATTAGGATCTGTCCCTGGCGGAAACGCCGACGGTAGCAGAGCCGCGAAAGGGCTCGAGTAACCTCCTGCAGGAGGATAGCTTCCGCTGTAAGCTGGAGGAGCGCCTCCAACACCGTGTGCCTGCTGCTTGTCCTTTGGCGGCTTCTCCCCAGGAGGGGCACCGTAGGGAGCGGAAGGTGCGCCGTACGGTGCAGTGGCGTATGGGACACCGTAGGGTTGAGGAGGCGGGGGGGCGCCGGCGGTGTATGGAGCGGCTGAGTAGGGCTGAGCCGGAGGGGCGCCGTAGCCGTAGCCGGGAGGGTGTTGAGGGTATCCACCGGACATGTTTACAACAATTTTCTGGTACAAAAGAGTTTTTACTTGATTTTTGTGTCGTTTGTTTTGAGTTTAGTTCAAGAATATTTATAGAGCTAAAGTTTCTCAAAGCACCTGTGATTTTGTACATTATTACAGGATTGCCATTGTTTGGTTATGCTGTCAAGTTTCGAAAAAAGTAGTGAGAATTTTGCACATTGGATAGTTCCGCCGCGTGGATTTAATGTTTGGAAAAAAGTCTGGGAACCAATTATAGTGGGCGATGATTCATCACTGACAAAAGGAAGTTTCATGGACAAAAATGTATTCCAATTAGATCAGGAAAATGATTTCTAAAATTCAAATCATTTTTCTCTTTCTTTTTTCGCTTTTAAAGTCAAAAAAGTAATATAATCAACTAAAAATAATAAGAAAATCCAAAATTAAGGAGAGAAAGACAATTTCCAAGGCTAAACTCTTTCTCCCTTTCACCTTAACCCGTGACTCCCCCGTCAATAAAAAAGGATTGAATGGGTTTTCTTTAAGTCGCTTTTAAATCATGAAAATTTATTCTAAATGATTATAAAAAATGAATAATTCAATCAGCATGAAATTTATTTTTTTTTGGAGTGAAGCATGAAAATAATTTTTGATAATGAGAAATTTGTGAGCTTTATTATGATTTGAAAGACTAAATGCTTAATTTGGGATCAAAATTTTTGAGTTTTTTTCAATTTAAGATTAAACGTTTTAATTGTAATAATTAAGGATCAAATGTTTTTGGTTACTTACAATTAAGGGTTAAGATAAAAAGTATCTACACGTGTAAGGCACGCGCATGAGTGGACGCTCACTTATTGCGTAAGATATGAAAGGGTAATTTTGTCAAAAAATCTTTTTTATCAAGTCAAAACAATTTAAATTATGACGAGATGTATAACAACCTTTTCATCATGGTGTATGACAATTACGTTTTTTAACATAGTTTGTAATAACTAAATCTTCAACATGGCATGTAACAATTATATTTTTCAATATGACATGTAACAACTAAATTTTAAACATGACGTATATCAATTATATTTTTCAACATAATGTGTAACAACTGAATTTTTAACATGACGTGTAACAACTAAATCTTTAATAAATATTTTTTAACATGATATCTAACAACTAAATTTTTTAACATGATGAGTATTAACTACATTTTCAACATGACGTGTAACAACTAAATTTTAGAACATGGCATGTACCACTACATTTTTCAACATGATGTTAACAACATTTTTTCCACAAAAAATAACAATAACATTTCCCAAGATGTTATGTTATCAACTCACGTGATTTTCTATCGCATATGATCTGCGCTACATCCACTTGTCAACTTAGTCATTAATTGCAAGGAATTGAAAACGTTTGTCTCTTAATTGTTATAATTGAAACTTTGGGCCCTTAATTGAAAAAGTACCCAAACGTTTAACCCTAATTTGAACATTTAGCCTAATTTGGATAATTTATGAGTTTTCTTCAATATTAAAAATTTATTAAAAAAAATCCCTTTGAGGACCTCCGATAAAATTGGAACTATATATAGAGAAAATTAGCATGGTCCACACACAAATCGAGAAATGATTCAAACATTTATAAAAAAAAATGGATGATAATCTTAAGAAAAGAGAAATATATTTTTCATAATATCATTTTAACAACAAAAAAAAAATGTTTTCAAATGTGCCATTTAAAGACAAAATATTAGATTTTCAAAGAAAAAAACACTTCCACAAAAAAATTTCCAAAAATCTATTTCCGTTAAACAAACAAAGACTTGATATAAGAATTATTATATTTTCTTTGTCTTTTTTTTTTCAATTTTATAAGATTTTTATGCAATTACCGAACCAGAACTTTTTGAATGGGACAGTTATTAAATGAGGTTATTACATATGTAAGGTAATCTATATTGTTAGGTTGATACAACAACGTGGTTCCTTCCTAATTAATTTCAGCTTAACAGTTTTTATTCAACCGTCTTTCCTTTTGGATTTCCATTATATATGTATATAAATAATAATAATATTATTTTTAATCAAGAATTAAGATATTTAATTTAATTAAATACTCCATTAATTATAGATCTTTACAAATTAACCATTATGCATTCTTTTTTATGGAAATTATTAAAACATTATACAGAAATAGAGAATCAAAAATAGAAATGGGAATCTTGGCATAATGACATAGCTTAATAAATTATATACATCACTACCTAATGATTTCTTGTATTATGTGATAATACTTTTTTCAAAAACAAGGTTCACTATAAAAATAATCAAAAGTCATTTCAGCGATTCATAATTCACTTTGGAAAAAAAATTCCCATTGATGATGTCAATGAGTTAATACGAAAAATAAAATAAAATACTAAGTGTTGTTGAATTAAACAAAAATTTGCTTGTTTTCATTTATTTATATGAAAATGATGATTGATTTATGCTAATCTATTATATTAAGATAATTTTATGTGGTCTCTAGCAAAAGTTCTAGTGATTCATAAAATATCGGAAAAGATTTGTAAAGATCTATTGAAACACATGTCGAGAGAAGAGAGGAGAAATGAAATGCAAAGACTGGTGTCACTAACGTTAAAGACTGCAAAGAAACATCCAAATCATGATCACAATTGAAATTAGATGTTTTTATTAATAATGAATGAAGTACTGATAAATAATAAAATTGATCTTAAAAAGTAATGGTATTAATTATTTTCATGCAAAGAAAGAGGATGGTATTAATTATTTTCATCAATCTCCTTGACAAAGTGTAAAGAAGAAATTGAAAGCAATAGCCGATTTCATAAATCCATTTTAAAAGTGGCTTTCAATATAAAGTTAACTGTTTTTGTTAACTTTTGTCATTGACTTGATAAAAATGCCCTTGAAACTATTTTATATACATTAATTGGTCTCGATTTTTCTCTCTCGCCATGTAGACAAATTAAATGCTATGTAACAAACGCCATCCAACTCTTTTAACTCTCTTTCGCCATCCAGCTCTCTCTACTTTCTCAGCTCTTTCAACTCTCTCAACTCTCTCTCACCATCCATCTTTCTCAACTTTCTCTTGTCATTCAGCTCTCTCTAATTTTACCAACAAAGAGCAAAGATGACATTAAGGTATATTCTTGGATTTTTTAGTTTACATTCACAAAACACTTAAGTTAATGGGTTAAAGCTATAAGTGAAATCTATAAATAATAACACTACCCAGAGTTGTTAACGCCATGCCTACATGTAACAATTGCAATGCACATTGGAGTGTAACAAATTTATTGAACATGGCATGGTGTGTAACAACATGTTTTTGTACATAATGTGTAGCAGCATTTTTTTGAATATGGTGTGTAGCAAAATTTTTGTGTACATAGCTTGTAGGTGAGTAGCAACACTGTAAACATGGCATGTAGCAAAATTTTGGCATGTAGCAAAATTTTTGAACATGACCTGTAGTAATTCTTTTTTGAAAATAGCATGTAGCAAACTGTTTTTGAAAATGGCATGTAGCAAAATTATTTTGAGCATGGCGTGTAACAACATTTTTTTCAAAATGGCGTGTAGTAAAATTTTTTTATACATGGCGTGTAACAACAATATTTTTTCAACATAACGTGCAACAACTTTTTTTTAACATGGCGTGTAACAATATTTTTTTCAACATGGCATATAGTAAAATTTTAGAACATGATGTGTAGCAACTTTTTGATAAATTGATTTTAACACTTATTTTTGTTACATTTCAACAGCATCCCATATGTGCAACTTGTGATTACACATAATGGTCATTGGGTCGATGACATTTACAAGGGTGGTGAGCCATGAATGCAGCAAGTTCAGAATGAAAATGTTGAAAATGTTACACTTATTTTAGAAGGGTTGTTTACGGGCCTGATGAATTTGGTTGAAAATGTTGTTGGGGTAAACTTACAAAATCATGAAATCGAGCTACATTCATTGATCATTATACCCAGAGGGCTATCATGCCCAGCTATCAAGGACAACGAGGATGTTGTGTTCATTCTACTAAAGGAGAGGACAGTTTCAGCAGTGTACATCACCGTTAAGGAACGACATACAAATGTCATACCACATGAACAAACTGTCGAACATAGTAATCACCTCAATCAAATGTATACTACTTCACATATACCACACCATTCAGTTCCTAACCCACAATAATGGCAATCACCATCGACATATGCACATGAGTTTGTTCAGCCCGCTACACAAGTGACATTCGTATAATAGTTGGCTACACAATTCCAATCAACATATGCATTGAACCAATTACTTGGTTATGTCTAACTAATGCAACCCTCAAGTGAAAACACAATGGGTCTAATGCAATTTTCAAACAACATTGCGAGGCTCGATGACGACGTTACATCTTATTAGTGTCAAGACAATTACTTTAATGATGATTCTGATGGTGGGCATAATGACTATTTAAAGGATGACTAGGGTAACAACAATGACATTTCAAATTACAATCATGCTGAAGTCAATACAAAACATGTTAGAGATGTTCAGTGCGATGACCCCATTTACAATAACCCCATCGCTAGTGACAACGGATGAAATGCCCCATACTTTGAAATAGTGATTAATAAAGTTGATCGAATGCAAATTGAGGTCAATTATAATGTTTAAACGTGATGGAAGATGAAAGGAGTAGTTTAGGATAAAATGATCCGCACGCGAGAAAATAATAATAAAATAATAATATTTTATCGGAGGAGAATTTGTAAGATAAAAGAGTGATTCGAAAGTCAATTGAGGCATAATAAGGTATTTTAGGTACCAATGGGACATGATAAAATTTTTAGAATAAAATAATATTTTATTAATAAAATAATATTAAAATATTAATATTTAATCGTGTGTCGAAATCAATCATGAAGAAAGATCATATGATTGATCCAAGTGAGGGAGAAGAAATACAAATGAACTTTTGTAGAAATAAGCGAAAAAAGTGAAATACGCGTGTTTTGTTAAGTTGAACCAACGCGGATAAGTAAATATTTAAATATTGTGGTAATACCGCGTTGAGGTGCAATTTTTATATTTCGGTGGTACACACACCGAGAAAGGAAGTTAGATAAAAATTAAAATTTTTAGACGCATAAAAAAGGATCGAAATTGAAATATAAAGATTAAAGGATATGTAGTGGAATTAATGAGAGAAATAAAATGAACATATAGTAAAGTAATAATAGTATATAATATATATATATATATATATATTAGAAAACCAACATGGTCAGCCGCCCATGTGGTCAATAAAAGAGTAAAAGACTCTTTACTTGGTACAATAAAAGGGGGGCCGGACATGTGGAGCAAAAAGTGAAGGAAGAAAAAAATTTTGTGATGTGGCCGGCCATGTTGGAACAATGTGGAACACTATGGAACATTCATGAAGAAATAAAATATATATATAATTGACCAAGCTAAGTGAAGAAGACAAAGAAGAAGAGAGGTTGGTTGTGAGGGAGTGTAAAAGAGAGAAACAAAAGAACAAAGAAGGAGTCGAGAGAAAGAAAAAAAAAAGAGAAGAGGAAGAGAAAACCGTGTGTGAGAAAGAAAGTGAGAGGAGGGAGAGAGTTGACTTGAGGGGCTGTTTTTGCTACCATTCAAGAAGGAAAATAGAGCCATTTAAGGGCTGGTTTTGGAGGCTGAAAAGTACCATTTTTCTACTGATTTTGGAGGCCAAAAAGTGCAATTTTGCTGCTGGTTTTGGAGGTAAAAAAGTGCAGATTTTTACAGCAGAAATTGAAGGTTGTAAAGTGCTATTTTGGTGGTTAGTTGTTGTTGTTTTGGCTGCTAATTTTTGGAGAGAAAAGTGCAGCTTAGCTATTGAATTTTTGAGGAAAAATAGAGCAGCATAGCTGCTGATTTTGAAGCCAATATAAGCAACTTTAGCTGCTGAAAATTGTAGGATAAAAAAGGCAAGAAAGTGTAGCCGGTGGTGAGAGGGAAAGAGAGGAAGAGAGTGGGAAACTTTGTGCATGTGAAGAGAAGAAAAAGAAAGACAACAAGGGTTGTTGGACGGTGGAAAAAAGAAAGAAAGAAAAGAAAAGAAAAGAAAGAAAAGAAAGAAAAGAAAAGAAAAGAAAGGAAAATGGGCATGGCCCAATTAAAAAGAAATGGGAGAAGTCCATAAATAAGAGTCCAAAAACAACAAAGGAAGAAAAATCCAAAAGAAAAGGAAGGTGGAGATTTGGGCCAACCTAGCTTAATAGGGTAAAATTTCTTTACTATTCACCATGACTTATTTTGAAATTGGACTATATGGAGGCTAGCTGTCACGACCCGGAACCTCCCTCGGACCCATGATAACTGCCGCAATGTCCCGATTGACACTCATTACCCGGAATGCCAATCAGAACCCCGCAAGACTTACATATCAGTTTCTTGCCTTTTCTGTGAGAAATCGTTTTTAAACATTCCATTTTAAATAATTTCCAGTAGTTTTCGACTCAAGTAAATCAAAAGACAAAAATATTTTAAAAGGATTTATAGACAAATATTACTATTCAAAATATTGATTAAAATATAAGATTTTTATATAAAACAATATTTATAGAAATACGTGTAAAAAATCTTTTATAACTTGGAAGTAAAATAAATTCATACATACAATAATTTACAAAGTTATAATGTACAATAATAATTACAATGACAAGTGGCCCAAAATACACCAAGTATTGGTGATAGTAACCTACTGTCTGTGAGATAAAGATGTCAACTGGAATCCTCAACAAAATCGGATATCTACAAGCTACCACAGGCCTGAAATGTTTGAAAAAAAGGTGGGTGAGATTTTACAATCCCAATGAGTAAATAGACATTATCATAAATATCTAAAGGCGAGTAAAATGGAGGCAAGTTTAAACAACAAATCACAAACCATTTCATTAGATTTTCAATTTCTTTCTTAAACCATAAAACATTTGTAATTTACTAAAACAGTTGTCAAGGCTTATAACCTTTATTAAAAACATGGCTCAAGCCAAAATCTAGTCCTCGGGGATATCTTGGCCTAGGCATCTAACCGAGTCCGCCAAGGTTGTTAAGATATTTACATGTTAAACACATTCTAGTTTTGAAAACAAGCCGTTCCTTAGCGTTGGCCGAGTTACACATTCACGTGAGGGTTCAACGTGAAGTGAACTCTAACACTACCCCGGGAGTTACCTTCATCGCCTCTACAACCGGAGTAACTATGAAACTAGGTTTACCGTGCCCTTCTAATAGACAGTCCACGAAAACCCGTCACTGCAGTGACTAAACCCACCAATTTTAATAAAATTTTGACAGTATAATGTGGCTTTTATTTATTTATCCAGCCTGCATAGTAAAAGACAGCTTACATTCTATTCCCAATACAATTATAAAATATAGCCACATATACTCATATATCATAAGCCATTCATAAGAAAATATATTTTTCAAGACAATTGGTAGCCTCCAATTACTCAATTTCATAATCAACACAATATACTTTTATTTGTCACATTTTATTTCTAAAACATCAAAAATCTCGTTTTAATCTCATTTTCGTTTCATAAAATACATAAAGAGCATTTAAAAATAAACTCTACATAATTTACAATAATAATAGGTTTACTCACCGTTTGTACAAATTAATTGATTTTTAGGTGCCTCGATCACTGTTCGTCGAGTATTACTTCCTTGCCTTTACCGGAAGGCTTTCTTCCTAAACACATTACAAAATTTACACAATTCACCACATTGATGCTAAATCACTATATAATTGACTTAAATCCTATACTAATGCATGGTATGAAATGCAATAGCCTAAAACGGTTTAAACACGGTATTAACCTATTTTTGGCACTTTACCTGATAAATTGCTAACGCATTCCATTTTTGCTCTAAATTGTCCCATTTTCTCTCCAACATTTCTAACCATTAAATATCAGACAATAACCTTCTAAAATCACCAAAATCAGCTCACTTTCCTTCTTGGAAAATTCGGTCAAAAATGGGACATTAACTCGGTAAATTTTTCACTTTGTTTTTTTATCACATTTAACCATTTTTCATCATTTTCTCTTCATTTCTCTTAGAATAAAAATCAGTTCATCATCATTGTACATCAATGCATATTCAGCCAAGGGTGGGTATTGTGAAAATTTCATGCTTTCTTGCCCAATTTAATTTCTATACACATTTAACTAACTAAAACTACCAATTTAATTAAAAATCAAAACCTAAAAATTTCAAATTCTCTCCCCTAAAATTTCGGCCAGCCCTGGGTTTCACTTTTTGATCTCTCTCCTCAAGCATTCTTAATGGAAATAAAGGCATAGGAAAGGTAGAAATCAAGTTAAAATCGAAAAATCTTACCGTTAGACGCGTAAACAGGCAAAAAACGTGATTTCCCCTTTGAATTTTCTAGTTTTCCTTTGTTTTTCTCTTTTCTTCCTTTCCTCTCTATTTTCTCTCTTGTTCTTTCCTTATGGCCGGCCAGCACCTAATATGGGGTTTAAAGGGGCTGACTTTTCATTAAAATAATATTAAACCATTAAAAAATGCCATGTGTCACTTTCCCATTGGCCCCTTTTTAAAATTTCATGCATTTGTTTCCAAATTTTCACAATACACTTGTCCCACATATCCATAGCTTAGATAAAATTCTCAGACTTATCCAAAGTCTTGGTGGAGTAATTTTTGAAATTTACACTTTTACCCCCATAAAAGTGAAAAATTACATTTTTGCCCAAAAAAGTAAAAAATTGCCCATAGACATATTTTTCATCCCTTATACTCATACCATTCCCCAATTTGTCAAATTTGATCTAAATTCTCTCAAAATCTCAAATTTTGTCCACGGGTGACAAAATTACGATTTTGCCCCTGAACATCAAAATTTCCAATTTTACCCCAAATGAACCCTCAAACTCCAAACAATCATTTTTAGTCATTCCTGGACTGTAAAATATTAAATTTCATCCTACGATTCCTATTTGAACTAGTTCGAGGTTAAATCAACTCAAGTGTACCGTTAGGTACAATACCGGGTTTCGTCTATTCTTAGGACTTTCCTAGCGTAATAACATGTTACTCAGTGCATGTATGTCATGACATGTGTTTATAGGGTCGGGTTTTACACTAGCTTATTTTATTTAATTATGCATTGGTTAGTTGGTGATATGAAGTAAATTTAAGCTATTTAGAAGATTGAAATATACACTTAATACCATAAATAAGTTACCGGTGTTAATAATCTAAAGAATTATGTGAATGAAGGATGCAATCAATTATAGTAAAAATGTATTAAGATGTGAATTAGGTGAGTGGATTTATGATAGAATGAAAGAGAGAAAAGTAGAATTGATGCACTAAATGTATTGAATTTAAATGGTTTCTAGGAAAGCGTGTTGAACGAAGTAGGTGACGGGCAATTAGGAATAATTATATGCGTATACGAATCAATAACGACGTAGAAATCCCGCTATTGTGAGGTGAGTAACCTTACTATCATTTTAATTATCTAAACTATGTTTTTATTCGGTTTTGATGAAATTTTATGAAAAGGAGTTTAAATGGTAAATCTTTGCGTTTTACAAACAAAATGTATTTACATGAAAGGATTTTATGAATTGTCTTGAAATCGAATAATGATTTTGAAAAATAGAGTAATTAGAGACCACTTGTTATGTTGTAAATTTATGATTTGAAATCGAATAGCTTATGACAATATTTGCATGAATGGCTGAATTGTTATTTGTGTTGAAATATATGAAATATATTTTAGCCTTGAAAGGCTGTGAATTACAATAAGTGCCATATCATGTTATTGAATTTTATTGTATGGTAGGTTTAGCTTGCTATAGTGGGCGGGTTCTGTGGACCAACCTATTAGAGGGGCACATAATCCGGATATATATGTACCTCGGTCGAAGAGACGCATAGGGTATCTCTTGAGGTATGGTTAGAGTTCACATCATGCCGAACCACCTCGTGATGATGAACTCCGCTAACGTCAAGGAACGATTGTATTTTTCTCAAACTAAAAATATGTTTTACACGTATACAAAATTTTAATAGCCTTGGCGGGCTCGAGTGTACACCTCTGATCAAGGTGTCATCGAGTACTATTTGATGGCATGAGCCAAATTTTTATGGAAGTCATAAGCCTTAATGAGAAATGAAATGAAATACAACCGTTTGCATGGGTTGGGATAAATTTTCAAATTGTGAAATACTTAAAATGATGGGATATTTTAATTGTCTCCTTTTACTCGGCTTTAGCTGATTTAAATGATGTTTGTTTACTCACTGGGATTTTATAATCTCACCACCCTCTTTTTTACCCATTTCAGGCTTAGAGTAGGCTATAGGTAGCCGATTCCATCGAGGGCTTCCATTGGATTACGTCTTCTGAACTGTAGGTTCACCGTTTTCCTCACTTCTAGTCATTCGTCGGCCCGCTTAATATTGTAAATTTAAATGCATTAGTTTACTATGTTACAGTATGAATGAAATTATTTTGCTTTTATGTTACAAAAAGTATTTACGTATAACTCTAAAATTACTATTTATAAAAAAATAAAATATTTTATTAAATATTTTGTTTTCATTTTCTCATTATATTTAAATAATTATAATTTTATTTTAAATAAAGGTTTTAGATGCTTAAACTTATTTTTGATTGTGAATTATGCAATTGGTAGTTGCTTACTACATATTCAACTGGTTTCGAAATTTTCAACGAAAAATGACCAAAATGCCCTTGTGAGACGAAAACTTTTATTTTATCTGTTTTAAGTTGGAAATATCTCAAAATCCTTTAGAACATAATATTTGGAAACGGTTACTCACCAGAGAAAATGAGAAACTGATATTAAGCCTTGCGGGGTTCCGGTTGGTATTCCGAGAGATGAGTGCCCATCGGGGCACCGCGACGGTTGTCACGGGTTCAAGGGGAGTTTCGGGTCGTGACAACGGAATTGTTCGTTTGATACATTGCCCAATAACAATGTTGACGAATGGGTAAATGTCAAACCCTGCTTTGTAAAATAATTATAATGTCATTCACATGCTCGGTAGAATGTTTGTATATTTAAGAAGTTCGAGAAATCGTTAAAAGACGATATTACCCCTAATGGAACCATTGAGTCGATTAAGCCTCAAACTAGTTCAAATAGGAATTTTAAGGTGAAATTAAGAGTTTCACAGCTCAGGGATGACTCAAAATGGTAATTCAGAGTTCGAGGATCAATTCGGAGTCAAATCAAAATTTTCACTATCTAGGGGCAAAATCGTAATTTTTTCACTAGCGGACAAAATTTGAGATTGTGAGAGAATTTAGATCACATTTAACAAAATGGAGAATGGTATGAGTATAAGGGATGAAAAATATGTCTATGGGCAATTTTTCAGTTTTTGGGGGAAAAATGTAATTTTTCACTTTACGGGAGTAAAAGTGTAATTTTTAAAAATTTACTCCACCAAAACTTTGAAAAAGTCTAAAAATTTCATGGAAGACATGGATAAGTGAAAAGGATTGAGTGGTAGAAAAAAAAAGTAAAAACGATGGCTAGAAAAAATAAAATAATAAAATATTCAAAAGGTAAATAAAATAATAATATTTTATTAAGTCTATTAAAAGGCTTGAAAATTTCATAATTCTTCATTGGAAGGGTCAGCCAAAACCAGCAGGAGAGAGAGAGAAATAAGAACAAACCCTAGAGTGAGAAAATTCAAAGAAAAAGTGTGATTTTTCAAGGAATCAAGTGTTTAAAGGTATGATTTTTCAAGCTTAGCTTAAGATTTATCATTTCCATGCATTTCTCCTTATTTTCCATGGTTAAATTATGTGTTTTGATGATGGATTCAAATCTGATCATATGGGTTTAGAGAGAGAAAGTTGTTAGATTAATTTGATTTTGAACTATGTTAGTGTTTAGTGTTAGTTTAACATGTTTATGAGTAAAACAACAAGAAAAATATTCATTTTCTCCATGAATTTCTCTAGGCCGAATCTAGCCAATGGTGTGTGAGGATGAAGTTGACTTTTTTTAAAGAGAATTAGATGGAAAAATGATGAATTATGAGGTTGGAAATTTAATGGGAATTTTTGGTGCAAAAAATTGAAATTTTTACCCACTAGGGGTAAAAGCGTAATTTGTGGTCCGAACTGATAAATTGGACCACATTCACAGTCATTGAGGTATTGTGGATATAATTGGATAATTGAAATTGAAATGGATGAAATTGGAGTTGAATTGGAGATTTTAGAAATTTACACCGTGTATAGGCGAGTTAGGTCGGACACTGTTATTAAATGATTGTCCAAACATTTCACACCTTATCTAGTGCACACGCATGGATAAGAGCCTGAAATAATATATATTGATTTGACACAAATTATTGAATTTTTGGTGTCATGTTTTGTGGATAGGTGGTGAGCTATCTGATACGGGTAAAAGACTACACCCGAGGATCGAGAATAGGAGTATATCTACTCCTAGTACAATGAGTAAACTTACTATCGTCTTAAGTATCTAGAGTAGATTTATTTAATTGTGTGATTTTATGGAACAATGGTTTAATTGGAAAATTATTGTGTTTTATGGGAAAATGGGATTTTATAAAATAATTTTATAAAATTTTTGAAAATTTAATAATGATTTCAAAAATAGAGTAATTGGAGGCCTATACTATGATTGTGTTGTTTATTCATGATTTTACATTAAATGGCTTATGATAAATGTGAGTATGACTGGTTATTTTTATGA